>NW_027484977.1:0-82991 GCF_050908995.1 Andrena cerasifolii
GTAACAGGACAACATGCCGTCGAAAGAGATGGAACAAAGTAACGTCTCTGGAGAGCAAATCAAAGAGCGAGAAGTGGCGCAGGTGTTTCGAGACAGATTGTTTAACGAAGAGACGCAGAATTTTCGAACGCCTCTTGAAAGGCCTGCGCCTCTTATTTGCAACTTTAAGGCGATGCATTTGAAGCTGAAATTTAGTATACCTCTTTCGACTTCATGTTCTCCTGATATTTTGGCCAAAATCTGGCGAAAATTTTCAGAGTACACAAAATTGGGCTTTGTAACAGGAGAACATGCCGTCGAAAGAGATGGAACAAAGTAATGTCTCCGGAGAGCAAATCAAAGAGCGAGAAGTGGCGCAGGTGTTTCGAGACAGATTGTTTAACTAAGAGACGCAGAATTTTCGAACGCCTCTTGAAAGGCCTGCGCCTCTTATTTGCAACTTTAAGGCGATGCATTTGAAGCTGAAATTTAGTATACCTCTTTCGACTTCATGTTCTCCTGATATTTTGGCCAAAATCTGGTGAAAATTTTCAGAGTACACAAAATTGGGCTTTGTAACAGGAGAACATGCCGTCGAAAGTGATGGAACAAAGTAATGTCTCCGGAGAGCAAATCAAAGAGCGAGAAGTGGCGCAGGTGTTTCGAGACAGTGACTGTTTCACGAAGAGACGCAGAATTTTCGAAAGCTTCTTGAAAGGCCTGCGCCTCTTATTTGCAACTTTAAGGCGATGCCCTTGAAGCTGAAATTTAGTATACCTCTTTTGACTTCATGTTCTCCTGATATATTGGCCAAAATCTGGCGAAAATTTTCAGAGTACACAAAATTGGGCTTTGTAACAGGAGAACATGCCGTCGAAAGAGATGGAACAAAGTAATGTCTCCGGAGAGCAAATCAAAGAGCGAGAAGTGGCGCAGGTGTTTCGAGACAGTGACTGTTTCACGAAGAGACGCAGAATTTTCGAAAGCTTCTTGAAAGGCCTGCGCCTCTTATTTGCAACTTTAAGGCGATGCCTTTGAAGCTGAAATTTAGTATACCTCTTTCCACTTCATTTTCTCCTGATATATTGGCCAAAATCTGGCGAAAATTTCGAGAATACACAAAATTGTGCTTCGTAACAGGACAACATGCCGTCGAAAGAGATGGAACAAAGTAACGTCTCTGGAGAGCAAATCAAAGAGCGAGAAGTGGCGCAGGTGTTTCGAGACAGATTGTTTAACGAAGAGACGCAGAATTTTCGAACGCCTCTTGAAAGGCCTGCGCCTCTTATTTGCAACTTTAAGGCGATGCATTTGAAGCTGAAATTTAGTATACCTCTTTCGACTTCATGTTCTCCTGATATTTTGGCCAAAATCTGGCGAAAATTTTCAGAGTACACAAAATTGGGCTTTGTAACAGGAGAACATGCCGTCGAAAGAGATGGAACAAAGTAATGTCTCCGGAGAGCAAATCAAAGAGCGAGAAGTGGCGCAGGTGTTTCGAGACAGATTGTTTAACTAAGAGACGCAGAATTTTCGAACGCCTCTTGAAAGGCCTGCGCCTCTTATTTGCAACTTTAAGGCGATGCATTTGAAGCTGAAATTTAGTATACCTCTTTCGACTTCATGTTCTCCTGATATTTTGGCCAAAATCTGGTGAAAATTTTCAGAGTACACAAAATTGGGCTTTGTAACAGGAGAACATGCCGTCGAAAGAGATGGAACAAAGTAATGTCTCCGGAGAGCAAATCAAAGAGCGAGAAGTGGCGCAGGTGTTTCGAGACAGTGACTGTTTAACGAAGAGACGCAGAATTTTCGAACGCGTCTTGAACGGCCTGCGGCTCTTATTTGCAACTTTAAGGTGATGCCTTTGAACCTGAAATTTAGTATACCTCTTTTGAGTTCATGTTCTCCTGATATATTGGCCAAAATCTGCCGAAAATTTTCAGAATGCACAAAATTGGGCTTTGTAACAGGACAACATGCCGTCGAAAGAGATGGCACAAAGTAACGTCTCCGGAGAGCAAATCAAAGAGCGAGAAGTGGCGCAGGTGTTTCGAGACAGTGACTGTTTAACGAAGAGACGCAGAATTTTCGAACGCCTCCTGAAAGGCCTGCGCCTCTTAATTGCAAGTTTAAGGCGATGCCTTTGAAGCTGAAATTTAGTATACCTCTTTCCACTTCATGTTCTCCTGATATATTGGCCAAAATCTGGCGAAAATTTCGAGAATACACAAAATTGAGCTTTGTAACAGGACAACATGCCGTCGAAAGAGATGGAACAAAGTAACGTCTCTGGAGAGCAAATCAAAGAGCGAGAAGTGGCGCAGGTGTTTCGAGACAGATTGTTTAACGAAGAGACGCAGAATTTTCGAACGCCTCTTGAAAGGCCTGCGCCTCTTATTTGCAACTTTAAGGCGATGCATTTGAAGCTGAAATTTAGTATACCTCTTTCGACTTCATGTTCTCCTGATATTTTGGCCAAAATCTGGCGAAAATTTTCAGAGTACACAAAATTGGGCTTTGTAACAGGACAACATGCCGTCGAAAGAGATGGCACAAAGTAACGTCTCCGGAGAGCAAATCAAAGAGCGAGAAGTGGCGCAGGTGTTTCGAGACAGATTGTTTAACTAAGAGACGCAGAATTTTCGAACGCCTCTTGAAAGGCCTGCGCCTCTTATTTGCAACTTTAAGGCGATGCATTTGAAGCTGAAATTTAGTATACCTCTTTCGACTTCATGTTCTCCTGATATTTTGGCCAAAATCTGGTGAAAATTTTCAGAGTACACAAAATTGGGCTTTGTAACAGGAGAACATGCCGTCGAAAGAGATGGAACAAAGTAATGTCTCCGGAGAGCAAATCAAAGAGCGAGAAGTGGCGCAGGTGTTTCGAGACAGTGACTGTTTAACGAAGAGACGCAGAATTTTCGAACGCGTCTTGAACGGCCTGCGGCTCTTATTTGCAACTTTAAGGTGATGCCTTTGAACCTGAAATTTAGTATACCTCTTTTGAGTTCATGTTCTCCTGATATATTGGCCAAAATCTGCCGAAAATTTTCAGAATGCACAAAATTGGGCTTTGTAACAGGACAACATGCCGTCGAAAGAGATGGCACAAAGTAACGTCTCCGGAGAGCAAATCAAAGAGCGAGAAGTGGCGCAGGTGTTTCGAGACAGTGACTGTTTAACGAAGAGACGCAGAATTTTCGAACGCCTCCTGAAAGGCCTGCGCCTCTTAATTGCAAGTTTAAGGCGATGCCTTTGAAGCTGAAATTTAGTATACCTCTTTCCACTTCATGTTCTCCTGATATATTGGCCAAAATCGGGCGAAAATTTCGAGAATACACAAAATTGAGCTTTGTAACAGGACAACATGCCGTCGAAAGAGATGGAACAAAGTAACGTCTCTGGAGAGCAAATCAAAGAGCGAGAAGTGGCGCAGGTGTTTCGAGACAGTGACTGTTTAACGAAGAGACGCAGAATTTTCGAACGCCTCTTGAAAGGCCTGCGCCTCTTATTTGCAACTTTAAGGCGATGCCTTTGAAGCTGAAATTTAGTATACCTCTTTCCACTTCATTTTCTCCTGATATATTGGCCAAAATCTGGCGAAAATTTCGGGAATACACAAAATTGTGCTTTGTAACAGGACAACATGCCGTCGAAAGAGATGGAACAAAGTAACGTCTCTGGAGAGCAAATCAAAGAGCGAGAAGTGGCGCAGGTGTTTCGAGACAGATTGTTTAACGAAGAGACGCAGAATTTTCGAACGCCTCTTGAAAGGCCTGCGCCTCTTATTTGCAACTTTAAGGCGATGCATTTGAAGCTGAAATTTAGTATACCTCTTTCGACTTCATGTTCTCCTGATATTTTGGCCAAAATCTGGCGAAAATTTTCAGAGTACACAAAATTGGGCTTTGTAACAGGAGAACATGCCGTCGAAAGAGATGGAACAAAGTAATGTCTCCGGAGAGCAAATCAAAGAGCGAGAAGTGGCGCAGGTGTTTCGAGACAGATTGTTTAACTAAGAGACGCAGAATTTTCGAACGCCTCTTGAAAGGCCTGCGCCTCTTATTTGCAACTTTAAGGCGATGCATTTGAAGCTGAAATTTAGTATACCTCTTTCGACTTCATGTTCTCCTGATATTTTGGCCAAAATCTGGTGAAAATTTTCAGAGTACACAAAATTGGGCTTTGTAACAGGAGAACATGCCGTCGAAAGAGATGGAACAAAGTAATGTCTCTGGAGAGCAAATCAAAGAGCGAGAAGTGGCGCAGGTGTTTCGAGACAATGACTGTTTAACGAAGAGACGCAGAATTTTCGAACGCCTCTTGAAAGGCCTGCGCCTCTTATTTGCAACTTTAAGGCGATGCCTTTGAAGCTGAAATTTAGTATACCTCTTTCCACTTCATTTTCTCCTGATATATTGGCCAAAATCTGGCGAAAATTTCGAGAATACACAAAATTGTGCTTTGTAACAGGACAACATGCCGTCGAAAGAGATGGAACAAAGTAACGTCTCTGGAGAGCAAATCAAAGAGCGAGAAGTGGCGCAGGTGTTTCGAGACAGATTGTTTAACGAAGAGACGCAGAATTTTCGAACGCCTCTTGAAAGGCCTGCGCCTCTTATTTGCAACTTTAAGGCGATGCATTTGAAGCTGAAATTTAGTATACCTCTTTCGACTTCATGTTCTCCTGATATTTTGGCCAAAATCTGGCGAAAATTTTCAGAGTACACAAAATTGGGCTTTGTAACAGGAGAACATGCCGTCGAAAGAGATGGAACAAAGTAATGTCTCCGGAGAGCAAATCAAAGAGCGAGAAGTGGCGCAGGTGTTTCGAGACAGATTGTTTAACTAAGAGACGCAGAATTTTCGAACGCCTCTTGAAAGGCCTGCGCCTCTTATTTGCAACTTTAAGGCGATGCATTTGAAGCTGAAATTTAGTATACCTCTTTCGACTTCATGTTCTCCTGATATTTTGGCCAAAATCTGGTGAAAATTTTCAGAGTACACAAAATTGGGCTTTGTAACAGGAGAACATGCCGTCGAAAGAGATGGAACAAAGTAATGTCTCTGGAGAGCAAATCAAAGAGCGAGAAGTGGCGCAGGTGTTTCGAGACAGTGACTGTTTAACGAAGAGACGCAGAATTTTCGAACGCCTCCTGAAAGGCCTGCGCCTCTTAATTGCAAGTTTAAGGCGATGCCTTTGAAGCTGAAATTTAGTATACCTCTTTCCACTTCATGTTCTCCTGATATATTGGCCAAAATCTGGCGAAAATTTCGAGAATACACAAAATTGAGCTTTGTAACAGGACAACATGCCGTCGAAAGAGATGGAACAAAGTAACGTCTCTGGAGAGCAAATCAAAGAGCGAGAAGTGGCGCAGGTGTTTCGAGACAGTGACTGTTTAACGAAGAGACGCAGAATTTTCGAACGCCTCTTGAAAGGCCTGCGCCTCTTATTTGCAACTTTAAGGCGATGCCTTTGAAGCTGAAATTTAGTATACCTCTTTCCACTTCATTTTCTCCTGATATATTGGCCAAAATCTGGCGAAAATTTCGAGAATACACAAAATTGTGCTTTGTAACAGGACAACATGCCGTCGAAAGAGATGGAACAAAGTAACGTCTCTGGAGAGCAAATCAAAGAGCGAGAAGTGGCGCAGGTGTTTCGAGACAGATTGTTTAACGAAGAGACGCAGAATTTTCGAACGCCTCTTGAAAGGCCTGCGCCTCTTATTTGCAACTTTAAGGCGATGCATTTGAAGCTGAAATTTAGTATACCTCTTTCGACTTCATGTTCTCCTGATATTTTGGCCAAAATCTGGCGAAAATTTTCAGAGTACACAAAATTGGGCTTTGTAACAGGACAACATGCCGTCGAAAGAGATGGCACAAAGTAACGTCTCCGGAGAGCAAATCAAAGAGCGAGAAGTGGCGCAGGTGTTTCGAGACAGATTGTTTAACTAAGAGACGCAGAATTTTCGAACGCCTCTTGAAAGGCCTGCGCCTCTTATTTGCAACTTTAAGGCGATGCATTTGAAGCTGAAATTTAGTATACCTCTTTCGACTTCATGTTCTCCTGATATTTTGGCCAAAATCTGGTGAAAATTTTCAGAGTACACAAAATTGGGCTTTGTAACAGGAGAACATGCCGTCGAAAGAGATGGAACAAAGTAATGTCTCCGGAGAGCAAATCAAAGAGCGAGAAGTGGCGCAGGTGTTTCGAGACAGTGACTGTTTAACGAAGAGACGCAGAATTTTCGAACGCGTCTTGAACGGCCTGCGGCTCTTATTTGCAACTTTAAGGTGATGCCTTTGAACCTGAAATTTAGTATACCTCTTTTGAGTTCATGTTCTCCTGATATATTGGCCAAAATCTGCCGAAAATTTTCAGAATGCACAAAATTGGGCTTTGTAACAGGACAACATGCCGTCGAAAGAGATGGCACAAAGTAACGTCTCCGGAGAGCAAATCAAAGAGCGAGAAGTGGCGCAGGTGTTTCGAGACAGTGACTGTTTAACGAAGAGACGCAGAATTTTCGAACGCCTCCTGAAAGGCCTGCGCCTCTTAATTGCAAGTTTAAGGCGATGCCTTTGAAGCTGAAATTTAGTATACCTCTTTCCACTTCATGTTCTCCTGATATATTGGCCAAAATCTGGCGAAAATTTCGAGAATACACAAAATTGAGCTTTGTAACAGGACAACATGCCGTCGAAAGAGATGGAACAAAGTAACGTCTCTGGAGAGCAAATCAAAGAGCGAGAAGTGGCGCAGGTGTTTCGAGACAGTGACTGTTTAACGAAGAGACGCAGAATTTTCGAACGCCTCTTGAAAGGCCTGCGCCTCTTATTTGCAACTTTAAGGCGATGCCTTTGAAGCTGAAATTTAGTATACCTCTTTCCACTTCATTTTCTCCTGATATATTGGCCAAAATCTGGCGAAAATTTCGGGAATACACAAAATTGTGCTTTGTAACAGGACAACATGCCGTCGAAAGAGATGGAACAAAGTAACGTCTCTGGAGAGCAAATCAAAGAGCGAGAAGTGGCGCAGGTGTTTCGAGACAGATTGTTTAACGAAGAGACGCAGAATTTTCGAACGCCTCTTGAAAGGCCTGCGCCTCTTATTTGCAACTTTAAGGCGATGCATTTGAAGCTGAAATTTAGTATACCTCTTTCGACTTCATGTTCTCCTGATATTTTGGCCAAAATCTGGCGAAAATTTTCAGAGTACACAAAATTGGGCTTTGTAACAGGAGAACATGCCGTCGAAAGAGATGGAACAAAGTAATGTCTCCGGAGAGCAAATCAAAGAGCGAGAAGTGGCGCAGGTGTTTCGAGACAGATTGTTTAACTAAGAGACGCAGAATTTTCGAACGCCTCTTGAAAGGCCTGCGCCTCTTATTTGCAACTTTAAGGCGATGCATTTGAAGCTGAAATTTAGTATACCTCTTTCGACTTCATGTTCTCCTGATATTTTGGCCAAAATCTGGTGAAAATTTTCAGAATGCACAAAATTGGGCTTTGTAACAGGACAACATGCCGTCGAAAGAGATGGCACAAAGTAACGTCTCCGGAGAGCAAATCAAAGAGCGAGAAGTGGCGCAGGTGTTTCGAGACAGTGACTGTTTAACGAAGAGACGCAGAATTTTCGAACGCGTCTTGAACGGCCTGCGGCTCTTATTTGCAACTTTAAGGTGATGCCTTTGAACCTGAAATTTAGTATACCTCTTTTGAGTTCATGTTCTCCTGATATATTGGCCAAAATCTGCCGAAAATTTTCAGAATGCACAAAATTGGGCTTTGTAACAGGACAACATGCCGTCGAAAGAGATGGCACAAAGTAACGTCTCCGGAGAGCAAATCAAAGAGCGAGAAGTGGCGCAGGTGTTTCGAGACAGTGACTGTTTAACGAAGAGACGCAGAATTTTCGAACGCCTCCTGAAAGGCCTGCGCCTCTTAATTGCAAGTTTAAGGCGATGCCTTTGAAGCTGAAATTTAGTATACCTCTTTCCACTTCATGTTCTCCTGATATATTGGCCAAAATCTGGCGAAAATTTCGAGAATACACAAAATTGAGCTTTGTAACAGGACAACATGCCGTCGAAAGAGATGGAACAAAGTAACGTCTCTGGAGAGCAAATCAAAGAGCGAGAAGTGGCGCAGGTGTTTCGAGACAGTGACTGTTTAACGAAGAGACGCAGAATTTTCGAACGCCTCTTGAAAGGCCTGCGCCTCTTATTTGCAACTTTAAGGCGATGCCTTTGAAGCTGAAATTTAGTATACCTCTTTCCACTTCATTTTCTCCTGATATATTGGCCAAAATCTGGCGAAAATTTCGGGAATACACAAAATTGTGCTTTGTAACAGGACAACATGCCGTCGAAAGAGATGGAACAAAGTAACGTCTCTGGAGAGCAAATCAAAGAGCGAGAAGTGGCGCAGGTGTTTCGAGACAGATTGTTTAACGAAGAGACGCAGAATTTTCGAACGCCTCTTGAAAGGCCTGCGCCTCTTATTTGCAACTTTATGGCGATGCATTTGAAGCTGAAATTTAGTATACCTCTTTCGACTTCATGTTCTCCTGATATTTTGGCCAAAATCTGGCGAAAATTTTCAGAGTACACAAAATTGGGCTTTGTAACAGGAGAACATGCCGTCGAAAGAGATGGAACAAAGTAATGTCTCCGGAGAGCAAATCAAAGAGCGAGAAGTGGCGCAGGTGTTTCGAGACAGATTGTTTAACTAAGAGACGCAGAATTTTCGAACGCCTCTTGAAAGGCCTGCGCCTCTTATTTGCAACTTTAAGGCGATGCATTTGAAGCTGAAATTTAGTATACCTCTTTCGACTTCATGTTCTCCTGATATTTTGGCCAAAATCTGGTGAAAATTTTCAGAGTACACAAAATTGGGCTTTGTAACAGGAGAACATGCCGTCGAAAGAGATGGCACAAAGTAACGTCTCCGGAGAGCAAATCAAAGAGCGAGAAGTGGCGCAGGTGTTTCGAGACAGTGACTGTTTAACGAAGAGACGCAGAATTTTCGAACGCCTCCTGATAGGCCTGCGCCTCTTATTTGCAACTTTAAGGCGATGCATTAGAAGCTGAAATTTAGTATACCTCTTTCGACTTCATGTTCTCCTGATATTTTGGCCAAAATCTGGCGAAAATTTTCAGAGTACACAAAATTGGGCTTTGTAACAGGAGAACATGCCGTCGAAAGAGATGGAACAAAGTAATGTCTCCGGAGAGCAAATCAAAGAGCGAGAAGTGGCGCAGGTGTTTCGAGACAGATTGTTCAACTAAGAGACGCAGAATTTTCGAACGCCTCTTGAAAGGCCTGCGCCTCTTATTTGCAACTTTAAGGCGATGCATTTGAAGCTGAAATTTAGTATACCTCTTTCGACTTCATGTTCTCCTGATATTTTGGCCAAAATCTGGTGAAAATTTTCAGAGTACACAAAATTGGGCTTTGTAACAGGAGAACATGCCGTCGAAAGAGATGGCACAAAGTAACGTCTCCGGAGAGCAAATCAAAGAGCGAAAAGTGGCGCAGGTGTTTCGAGACAGTGACTGTTTAACGAAGAGACGCAGAATTTTCGAACGCCTCCTGAAAGGCCTGCGCCTCTTATTTGCAACTTTAAGGCGATGCCTTTGAAGCTGAAATTTAGTATACCTCTTTCCACTTCATTTTCTCCTGATATATTGGCCAAAATCTGGTGAAAATTTTCAGAGTACACAAAATTGGGCTTTGTAACAGGAGAACATGCCGTCGAAAGAGATGGCACAAAGTAACGTCTCCGGAGAGCAAATCAAAGAGCGAGAAGTGGCGCAGGTGTTTCGAGACAGTGACTGTTTAACGAAGAGACGCAGAATTTTCGAACGCCTCCTGATAGGCCTGCGCCTCTTATTTGCAACTTTAAGGCGATGCATTTGAAGCTGAAATTTAGTATACCTCTTTCGACTTCATGTTCTCCTGATATTTTGGCCAAAATCTGGCGAAAATTTCGAGAATACACAAAATTGTGCTTTGTAACAGGACAACATGCCGTCGAAAGAGATGGAACAAAGTAACGTCTCTGGAGAGCAAATCAAAGAGCGAGAAGTGGCGCAGGTGTTTCGAGACAGATTGTTTAACGAAGAGACGCAGAATTTTCGAACGCCTCTTGAAAGGCCTGCGCCTCTTATTTGCAACTTTAAGGCGATGCATTTGAAGCTGAAATTTAGTATACCTCTTTCGACTTCATGTTCTCCTGATATTTTGGCCAAAATCTGGCGAAAAATTTTCAGAGTACACAAAATTGGGCTTTGTAACAGGACAACATGCCGTCGAAAGAGATGGCACAAAGTAACGTCTCCGGAGAGCAAATCAAAGAGCGAGAAGTGGCGCAGGTGTTTCGAGACAGATTGTTTAACTAAGAGACGCAGAATTTTCGAACGCCTCTTGAAAGGCCTGCGCCTCTTATTTGCAACTTTAAGGCGATGCATTTGAAGCTGAAATTTAGTATACCTCTTTCGACTTCATGTTCTCCTGATATTTTTGGCCAAAATCTGGTGAAAATTTTCAGAGTACACAAAATTGGGATTTGTAACAGGAGAACATGCCGTCGAAAGAGATGGAACAAAGTAATGTCTCCGGAGAGCAAATCAAAGAGCGAGAAGTGGCGCAGGTGTTTCGAGACAGTGACTGTTTAACGAAGAGACGCAGAATTTTCGAACGCGTCTTGAACGGCCTGCGGCTCTTATTTGCAACTTTAAGGTGATGCCTTTGAACCTGAAATTTAGTATACCTCTTTTGAGTTCATGTTCTCCTGATATATTGGCCAAAATCTGCCGAAAATTTTCAGAATGCACAAAATTCGGCTTTGTAACAGGACAACATGCCGTCGAAAGAGATGGCACAAAGTAACGTCTCCGGAGAGCAAATCAAAGAGCGAGAAGTGGCGCAGGTGTTTCGAGACAGTGACTGTTTAACGAAGAGACGCAGAATTTTCGAACGCCTCCTGAAAGGCCTGCGCCTCGTAATTGCAAGTTTAAGGCGATGCCTTTGAAGCTGAAATTTAGTATACCTCTTTCCACTTCATGTTCTCCTGATATATTGGCCAAAATCTGGCGAAAATTTCGAGAATACACAAAATTGAGCTTTGTAACAGGACAACATGCCGTCGAAAGAGATGGAACAAAGTAACGTCTCTGGAGAGCAAATCAAAGAGCGAGAAGTGGCGCAGGTGTTTCGAGACAGTGACTGTTTAACGAAGAGACGCAGAATTTTCGAACGCCTCTTGAAAGGCCTGCGCCTCTTATTTGCAACTTTAAGGCGATGCCTTTGAAGCTGAAATTTAGTATACCTCTTTCCACTTCATTTTCTCCTGATATATTGGCCAAAATCTGGCGAAAATTTCGGGAATACACAAAATTGTGCTTTGTAACAGGACAACATGCCGTCGAAAGAGATGGAACAAAGTAACGTCTCTGGAGAGCAAATCAAAGAGCGAGAAGTGGCGCAGGTGTTTCGAGACAGATTGTTTAACGAAGAGACGCAGAATTTTCGAACGCCTCTTGAAAGGCCTGCGCCTCTTATTTGCAACTTTAAGGCGATGCATTTGAAGCTGAAATTTAGTATACCTCTTTCGACTTCATGTTCTCCTGATATTTTGGCCAAAATCTGGCGAAAATTTTCAGAGTACACAAAATTGGGCTTTGTAACAGGAGAACATGCTGTCGAAAGAGATAGCACAAAGTAACGTCTCCGGAGAGCAAATCAAAGAGCGAGAAGTGGCGCAGGTGTTTCGAGACAGTGACTGTTTCACGAAGAGACGCAGAATTTTCGAAAGCTTCTTGAAAGGCCTGCGCCTCTTATTTGCAACTTTAAGGCGATGCCTTTGAAGCTGAAATTTAGTATACCTCTTTTGAGTTCATGTTCTCCTGATATTTTGGCCAAAATCTGGCGAAAATTTTCAGAGTACACAAAATTGGGCTTTGTAACAGGAGAACATGCCGTCGAAAGAGATGGAACAAAGTAATGTCTCCGGAGAGCAAATCAAAGAGCGAGAAGTGGCGCAGGTGTTTCGAGACAGATTGTTTAACTAAGAGACGCAGAATTTTCGAACGCCTCTTGAAAGGCCTGCGCCTCTTATTTGCAACTTTAAGGCGATGCATTTGAAGCTGAAATTTAGTATACCTCTTTCGACTTCATGTTCTCCTGATATTTTGGCCAAAATCTGGTGAAAATTTTCAGAGTACACAAAATTGGGCTTTGTAACAGGAGAACATGCTGTCGAAAGAGATAGCACAAAGTAACGTCTCCGGAGAGCAAATCAAAGAGCGAGAAGTGGCGCAGGTGTTTCGAGACAGATTGTTTAACGAAGAGACGCAGAATTTTCGAACGCCTCTTGAAAGGCCTGCGCCTCTTATTTGCAACTTTAAGGCGATGCATTTGAAGCTGAAATTTAGTATACCTCTTTCGACTTCATGTTCTCCTGATATTTTGGCCAAAATCTGGCGAAAATTTTCAGAGTACACAAAATTGGGCTTTGTAACAGGAGAACATGCCGTCGAAAGAGATGGAACAAAGTAATGTCTCCGGAGAGCAAATCAAAGAGCGAGAAGTGGCGCAGGTGTTTCGAGACAGATTGTTTAACTAAGAGACGCAGAATTTTCGAACGCCTCTTGAAAGGCCTGCGCCTCTTATTTGCAACTTTAAGGCGATGCATTTGAAGCTGAAATTTAGTATACCTCTTTCGACTTCATGTTCTCCTGATATTTTGGCCAAAATCTGGTGAAAATTTTCAGAGTACACAAAATTGGGCTTTGTAACAGGAGAACATGCCGTCGAAAGAGATGGAACAAAGTAATGTCTCCGGAGAGCAAATCAAAGAGCGAGAAGTGGCGCAGGTGTTTCGAGACAGTGACTGTTTCACGAAGAGACGCAGAATTTTCGAAAGCTTCTTGAAAGGCCTGCGCCTCTTATTTGCAACTTTAAGGCGATGCCCTTGAAGCTGAAATTTAGTATACCTCTTTTGACTTCATGTTCTCCTGATATATTGGCCAAAATCTGGCGAAAATTTTCAGAGTACACAAATTGGGCTTTGTAACAGGAGAACATGCCGTCGAAAGAGATGGAACAAAGTAATGTCTCCGGAGAGCAAATCAAAGAGCGAGAAGTGGCGCAGGTGTTTCGAGACAGATTGTTTAACGAAGACACGCAGAATTTTCGAACGCCTCTTGAAAGGCCTGCGCCTCTTATTTGCAACTTTAAGGCGATGCCTTTGAAGCTGAAATTTAGTATACCTCTTTCCACTTCATGTTCTCCTGATATATTGGCCAAAATCTGGCGAAAATTTTCAGAATCCACAGAATTGTGCTTTGTAACAGGAGAACATGCCGTCGAAAGAGATGGCACAAAGTAACGTCTCCGGAGGGCAAATCAATGAGCGAGAAGTGGCGCAGATGTTTCGAGACAGTGACTGTTTAACGAAGAGACGCAGAATTTTCGAACGCGTCTTGAACGGCCTGCGCCTCTTATTTGCAACTTTAAGGTGATGCCTTTGAACCTGAAATTTAGTATACCTCTTTCCACTTCATTTTCTCCTGATATATTGGCCAAAATCTGGCGAAAATTTTCAGAGTACACAAAATTGGGCTTTGTAACAGGAGAACATGCCGTCGAAAGAGATGGAACAAAGTAATGTCTCCGGAGAGCAAATCAAAGAGCGAGAAGTGGCGCAGGTGTTTCGAGACAGTGACTGTTTCACGAAGAGACGCAGAATTTTCGAAAGCTTCTTGAAAGGCCTGCGCCTCTTATTTGCAACTTTAAGGCGATGCCTTTGAAGCTGAAATTTAGTATACCTCTTTTGAGTTCATGTTCTCCTGATATATTGGCCAAAATCTGCCGAAAATTTTCAGAATGCACAAAATTGGGCTTTGTAATAGGAGAACATGCCGTCGAAAGAGATGGCACAAAGTAACGTCTCCGGAGAGCAAATCAAAGAGCGAGAAGTGGCGCAGATGTTTCGAGACAGTGACTGTTTAACGAAGACACGCAGAATTTTCGAACGCCTCTTGAAAGGCCTGCGCCTCTTATTTGCAACTTTAAGGCGATGCCTTTGAAGCTGAAATTTAGTATACCTCTTTCCACTTCATTTTCTCCTGATTTATTGGCCAAAATCTGGCGAAAATTTCGAGAATACACAAAATTGGGCTTTGTAACAGGAGAACATGCCGTCGAAAGAGATGGAACGAAGTAACGTCTCTGGAGAGCAAATCAAAGAGCGAGAAGTGGCGCAGGTGTTTCGAGACAGTGACTGTTTAACGAAGACACGCAGAATTTTCGAACGCCTCTTGAAAGGCCTGCGCCTCTTATTTGCAACTTTAAGGCGATGCCTTTGAAGCTGAAATTTAGTATACCTCTTTCCACTTCATGTTCTCCTGATATTTTGGCCAAAATCTGGCGAAAATTTTCAGAGTACACAAAATTGGGCTTTGTAACAGGAGAACATGCCGTCGAAAGAGATGGAACAAAGTAATGTCTCCGGAGAGCAAATCAAAGAGCGAGAAGTGGCGCAGATGTTTCGAGACAGTGACTGTTTAACGAAGACACGCAGAATTTTCGAACGCCTCTTGAAAGGCCTGCGCCTCTTATTTGCAACTTTAAGGCGATGCCTTTGAAGCTGAAATTTAGTATACCTCTTTCCACTTCATGTTCTCCTGATATATTGGCCAAAATCTGGCGAAAATTTTCAGAATCCACAGAATTGTGCTTTGTAACAGGAGAACATGCCGTCGAAAGAGATGGCACAAAGTAACGTCTCCGGAGGGCAAATCAATGAGCGAGAAGTGGCGCAGATGTTTCGAGACAGTGACTGTTTAACGAAGAGACGCAGAATTTTCGAACGCGTCTTGAACGGCCTGCGCCTCTTATTTGCAACTTTAAGGTGATGCCTTTGAACCTGAAATTTCGTATACCTCTTTCCACTTCATTTTCTCCTGATATATTGGCCAAAATCTGGCGAAAATTTTCAGAGTACACAAAATTGGGCTTTGTAACAGGAGAACATGCCGTCGAAAGAGATGGAACAAAGTAATGTCTCCGGAGAGCAAATCAAAGAGCGAGAAGTGGCGCAGGTGTTTCGAGACAGATTGTTTAACTAAGAGACGCAGAATTTTCGAAAGCTTCTTGAAAGGCCTGCGCCTCTTATTTGCAACTTTAAGGCGATGCCTTTGAAGCTGAAATTTAGTATACCTCTTTTGAGTTCATGTTCTCCTGATATATTGGCCAAAATCTGCCGAAAATTTTCAGAGTACACAAAATTGGGCTTTGTAACAGGAGAACATGCCGTCGAAAGAGATGGAACAAAGTAATGTCTCCGGAGAGCAAATCAAAGAGCGAGAAGTGGCGCAGGTGTTTCGAGACAGTGACTGTTTCACGAAGAGACGCAGAATTTTCGAAAGCTTCTTGAAAGGCCTGCGCCTCTTATTTGCAACTTTAAGGCGATGCCTTTGATGCTGAAATTTAGTATACCTCTTTTGACTTCATGTTCTCCTGATATATTGGCCAAAATCTGGCGAAAATTTTCAGAATGCACAAAATTGGGCTTTGTAATAGGAGAACATGCCGTCGAAAGAGATGGAACGAAGTAACGTCTCTGGAGAGCAAATCAAAGAGCGAGAAGTGGCGCAGGTGTTTCGAGACAGTGACTGTTTAACGAAGACACGCAGAATTTTCGAACGCCTCTTGAAAGGCCTGCGCCTCTTATTTGCAACTTTAAGGCGATGCCTTTGAAGCTGAAATTTAGTATACCTCTTTCCACTTCATGTTCTCCTGATATTTTGGCCAAAATCTGGCGAAAATTTTCAGAGTACACAAAATTGGGCTTTGTAACAGGAGAACATGCCGTCGAAAGAGATGGAACAAAGTAATGTCTCCGGAGAGCAAATCAAAGAGCGAGAAGTGGCGCAGGTGTTTCGAGACAGATTGTTTAACTAAGAGACGCAGAATTTTCGAACGCCTCTTGAAAGGCCTGCGCCTCTTATTTGCAACTTTAAGGCGATGCATTTGAAGCTGAAATTTAGTATACCTCTTTCGACTTCATGTTCTCCTGATATTTTGGCCAAAATCTGGTGAAAATTTTCAGAGTACACAAAATTGGGCTTTGTAACAGGAGAACATGCCGTCGAAAGAGATGGAACAAAGTAACGTCTCTGGAGAGCAAATCAAAGAGCGAGAAGTGGCGCAGGTGTTTCGAGACAGTGACTGTTTAACGAAGAGACGCAGAATTTTCGAACGCGTCTTGAACGGCCTGCGCCTCTTATTTGCAACTTTAAGGTGATGCCTTTGAAGCTGAAATTTAGTATACCTCTTTCCACTTCATTTTCTCCTGATATATTGGCCAAAATCTGGCGAAAATTTCCAGAATACACAAAATTGTGCTTTGTAACAGGAGAACATGCCGTCGAAAGAGATGGCACAAAGTAACATCTCCAGAGAGCAAATCAAAGAGCGAAATGTGGCGCAGATGTTTCGAGACAGTGACTGATTAACGTAGAGACGCAGAATTTTCGAACGCCTCTTGAAAGGCCTGCGCCTCTTATTTGCAACATTAAGGCGATGCCTTTGAAGCTGAAATTTAGTATACCTCTTTGCACTTCATTTTCTCCTGATTTATTGGCCAAAATCTGGCGAAAATTTTCAGAATGCACAAAATTGGGCTTTGTAACAGGAGAACATGCCTTCGAAAGAGATGGAACAAAGTAACGTCTCCGGAGAGCAAATCAAAGAGCGAGAAGTGGCGCAGGTGTTTCGAGACAGATTGTTTAACTAAGAGACGCAGAATTTTCGAACGCCTCTTGAAAGGCCTGCGCCTCTTATTTGCAACTTTAAGGCGATGCATTTGAAGCTGAAATTTAGTATACCTCTTTCGACTTCATGTTCTCCTGATATTTTGGCCAACATCTGGTGAAAATTTTCAGAGTACACAAAATTGGGCTTTGTAACAGGAGAACATGCCGTCGAAAGAGATGGAACAAAGTAACGTCTCTGGAGAGCAAATCAAAGAGCGAGAAGTGGCGCAGGTGTTTCGAGACAGTGACTGTTTAACGAAGAGACGCAGAATTTTCGAACGCGTCTTGAACGGCCTGCGCCTTCTTATTTGCAACTTTAAGGTGATGCCTTTGAAGCTGAAATTTAGTATACCTCTTTCCACTTCATTTTCTCCTGATATATTGGCCAAAATCTGGCGAAAATTTCCAGAATACACAAAATTGTGCTTTGTAACAGGACAACATGCCGTCGAAAGAGATGGAACATAGTAACGTCTCCGGAGAGCAAATCAAAGAGCGAGAAGTGGCGCAGGTGTTTCGAGACAGTGACTGTTTAACGAAGAGACGCAGAATTTTCGAACGCGTCTTGAACGGCCTGCGCCTCTTATTTGCAACTTTAAGGCGATGCCTTTGAAGCTGAAATTTAATATACCTCTTTTGACTTCATGTTCTCCTGATATATTGGCCAAAATCTGGCGAAAATTTTCAGATTGCACAAAATTGGGCTTTGTAACAGGAGAACATGCCTTCGAAAGAGATGGAACAAAGTAACGTCTCTGGAGAGCAAATCAAAGAGCGAGAAGTGGCGCAGGTGTTTCGAGATAGTGATTGTTTAACGAAGAGACGCAGAATTTTCGAACGCCTCTTGAAAGGCCTGCGCCTCTTATTTGCAACTTTAAGGTGATGCCTTTGAAGCTGAAATTTAGTATACCTCTTTCCACTTAATTTTCTCCTGATATATTGGCCAAAATCTGGCGAAAATTTCGAGAATACACAAAATTGAGCTTTGTAACAGGACAACATGCCGTCGAAAGAGATGGAACAAAGTAACGTCTCTGGAGAGCAAATCAAAGAGCGAGAAGTGGCGCAGGTGTTTCGAGGCAGTGACTGTTTAACGAAGAGACGCAGAATTTTCGAACGCCTCTTGAAAGGCCTGCGCCTCTTATTTTCAACTTTAAGGTGATGCCTTTGAAGCTGAAATTTAGTATACCTCTTTCCACATCATTTTCTCCTGATATATTGGCCAAAATCTGGCAAAAATTTCGAGAATACACAAAATTGTGCTTTGTAACAGGACAACATGCCGTCGAAAGAGATGGAACAAAGTAACGTCTCTGGAGATCAAATCAAAGAGCGAGAAGTGGCGCAGGTGTTTCGAGACAGTGATTGTTTAACGAAGAGACGCAGAATTTTCGAACGCCTCTTGAAAGGCCTGCGCCTCTTATTTGCAACTTTAAGGCGATGCCTTTGAAGCTGAAATTTAGTATACCTCTTTTGACTTCATGTTCTCCTGATATATTGGCCAAAATCTGGCGAACATTTTCAGAATGCAAAGAATTGGGCTTTGTAACAGGAGAACATGCCGTCGAAAGAAATGGCACAAAGTAACGTCTCCAGAGGGCAAATCAATGAGCGAGAAGTGGCGCAGATGTTTCGAGACAGTGACTGTTTAACGAAGAGTCGCACAATTTTCGAACGCCTCTTGAAAGGCCTGCGCCTCTAATTTGATACATTTAAGCGATGCCTTTGAAGCTGAAATTTAGTATACCTCTTTCCACTTCATGTTCTCGTGATATATTGGCCAAAATCTAGCGAAAATTTTCAGAATGCACAAAATTGGGCTTTGTAACAGGAGAATATGCAGGCGAAAGAGATGGCACAAAGTAACGTCTCTGGAGAACAAATCAAAGAGCGAGAAGTGGCGCAGGTGTTTCGAGACAGTGACTGATTAACGTAGAGACGCAGAATTTTCGAACGCCTCTTGAAAGGCCTGCGCCTCTTATTTGCAACATTAAGGCGATGCCTTTGAAGCTGAAATGTAGTATACCTCTTTCCACTTCATTTTCTCCTGATTTATTGGCCAAAATCTGGCGAAAATTTCGAGAATACACAAAATTGGGCTTTGTAACAGGAGAACATGCCGTCGAAAGAGATGGAACGAAGTAATGTCTCCGGAGAGCAAATCAAAGAGCGAGAAGTGGCGCAGATGTTTCGAGACAGTGACTGCTTAACGAAGAGTCGCACAATTTTCGAACGCCTCTTGAAAGGCCTGCGCCTCTGATTTGATACTTTTAAGCGATGCCTTTGAAGCTGAAATTTAGAATACCTCTTTCCACTTCATGTTCTCCTGATATATTGGCCAAAATCTAGAGAAAATTTTCAGATTGCACAAAATTGGGCTTTGTAACAGGAGAACATGCCGTCGAAAGAGATGGCACAAAGTAACATGTCCAGAGAGCAAATCAAAGAGCGAAATGTTGCGCAGATGTTTCGAGACAGTGACTGATTAACGTAGAGACGCAGAATTTTCGAACGCCTCTTGAAAGGCCTGCGCCTCTTATTTGCAACATTAAGGCGATGCCTTTGAAGCTGAAATTTAGTATACCTCTTTCCACTTCATTTTCTCCTGATTTATTGGCCAAAATCTGGCGAATATTTCGAGAATGCACAGAATTGGGCTTTGTAACAGGAGAACATGCCGTCGAAAGAAATGGCACAAAGTAACGTCTCCGGAGGGCAAATCAATGAGCGAGAAGTGGCGCAGATGTTTCGAGACAGTGACTGTTTAACGAAGAGTCGCACAATTTTCGAACGCCTCTTGAAAGGCCTGCGCCTCTAATTTGATACTTTTAAGCGATGCCTTTGAAGCTGAAATTTAGTATACCTCTTTCCACTTCATGTTCTCCTGATATATTGGCCAAAATCTAGCGAAAATTTTCAGAATGCACAAAATTGGGCTTTGTAAGAGGAGAATATGCAGTCGAAAGAGATGGCACAAAGTAACGTCTCTGGAGAACAAATCAAAGAGCGAGAAGTGGCGCAGGTGTTTCGAGACAGTGACTGATTAACGTAGAGACGCAGAATTTTCGAACGCCTCTTGAAAGGCCTGCGCCTCTTATTTGCAACATTAAGGCGATGCCTTCGAAGCTGAAATTTAGTATACCTCTTTCCACTTCATTTTCTCCTGATTTATTGGCCACAATCTGGCGAAAATTTCGAGAATACACAAAATTGGGCTTTGTAACAGGAGAACATGCCGTCGAAAGAGATGGAACGAAGTAACGTCTCTGGAGAGCAAATCAAAGAGCGAGAAGTGGCGCAGGTGTTTCGAGACAGTGACTGTTTAACGAAGAGACGCAGAATTTTCGAACGCCTCCTGAAAGGCCTGCGCCTCTTAATTGCAAGTTTAAGGCGATGCCTTTGAAGCTGAAATTTAGTATACCTCTTTCCACTTCATGTTCTCCTGATATATTGGCCAAAATCTGGCGAAAATTTCGAGAATACACAAAATTGAGCTTTGTAACAGGACAACATGCCGTCGAAAGAGATGGAACAAAGTAACGTCTCTGGAGAGCAAATCAAAGAGCGAGAAGTGGCGCAGGTGTTTCGAGACAGTGACTGTTTAACGAAGAGACGCAGAATTTTCGAACGCCTCTTGAAAGGCCTGCGCCTCTTATTTGCAACTTTAAGGCGATGCCTTTGAAGCTGAAATTTAGTATACCTCTTTCCACTTCATTTTCTCCTGATATATTGGCCAAAATCTGGCGAAAATTTCGAGAATACACAAAATTGTGCTTTGTAACAGGACAACATGCCGTCGAAAGAGATGGAACAAAGTAACGTCTCTGGAGAGCAAATCAAAGAGCGAGAAGTGGCGCAGGTGTTTCGAGACAGATTGTTTAACGAAGAGACGCAGAATTTTCGAACGCCTCTTGAAAGGCCTGCGCCTCTTATTTGCAACTTTAAGGCGATGCATTTGAAGCTGAAATTTAGTATACCTCTTTCGACTTCATGTTCTCCTGATATTTTGGCCAAAATCTGGCGAAAATTTTCAGAGTACACAAAATTGGGCTTTGTAACAGGAGAACATGCCGTCGAAAGAGATGGAACAAAGTAATGTCTCCGGAGAGCAAATCAAAGAGCGAGAAGTGGCGCAGGTGTTTCGAGACAGATTGTTTAACTAAGAGACGCAGAATTTTCGAACGCCTCTTGAAAGGCCTGCGCCTCTTATTTGCAACTTTAAGGCGATGCATTTGAAGCTGAAATTTAGTATACCTCTTTCGACTTCATGTTCTCCTGATATTTTGGCCAAAATCTGGTGAAAATTTTCAGAGTACACAAAATTGGGCTTTGTAACAGGAGAACATGCCGTCGAAAGAGATGGAACAAAGTAATGTCTCCGGAGAGCAAATCAAAGAGCGAGAAGTGGCGCAGGTGTTTCGAGACAGATTGTTTAACGAAGAGACGCAGAATTTTCGAACGCCTCTTGAAAGGCCTGCGCCTCTTATTTGCAACTTTAAGGCGATGCATTTGAAGCTGAAATTTAGTATACCTCTTTCGACTTCATGTTCTCCTGATATTTTGGCCAAAATCTGGCGAAAATTTTCAGAGTACACAAAATTGGGCTTTGTAACAGGAGAACATGCCGTCGAAAGAGATGGAACAAAGTAATGTCTCCGGAGAGCAAATCAAAGAGCGAGAAGTGGCGCAGGTGTTTCGAGACAGATTGTTTAACTAAGAGACGCAGAATTTTCGAACGCCTCTTGAAAGGCCTGCGCCTCTTATTTGCAACTTTAAGGCGATGCATTTGAAGCTGAAATTTAGTATACCTCTTTCGACTTCATGTTCTCCTGATATTTTGGCCAAAATCTGGTGAAAATTTTCAGAGTACACAAAATTGGGCTTTGTAACAGGAGAACATGCCGTCGAAAGAGATGGAACAAAGTAATGTCTCCGGAGAGCAAATCAAAGAGCGAGAAGTGGCGCAGGTGTTTCGAGACAGTGACTGTTTAACGAAGAGACGCAGAATTTTCGAACGCGTCTTGAACGGCCTGCGGCTCTTATTTGCAACTTTAAGGTGATGCCTTTGAACCTGAAATTTAGTATACCTCTTTTGAGTTCATGTTCTCCTGATATATTGGCCAAAATCTGCCGAAAATTTTCAGAATGCACAAAATTGGGCTTTGTAACAGGACAACATGCCGTCGAAAGAGATGGCACAAAGTAACGTCTCCGGAGAGCAAATCAAAGAGCGAGAAGTGGCGCAGGTGTTTCGAGACAGTGACTGTTTAACGAAGAGACGCAGAATTTTCGAACGCCTCCTGAAAGGCCTGCGCCTCTTAATTGCAAGTTTAAGGCGATGCCTTTGAAGCTGAAATTTAGTATACCTCTTTCCACTTCATGTTCTCCTGATATATTGGCCAAAATCTGGCGAAAATTTCGAGAATACACAAAATTGAGCTTTGTAACAGGACAACATGCCGTCGAAAGAGATGGAACAAAGTAACGTCTCTGGAGAGCAAATCAAAGAGCGAGAAGTGGCGCAGGTGTTTCGAGACAGTGACTGTTTAACGAAGAGACGCAGAATTTTCGAACGCCTCTTGAAAGGCCTGCGCCTCTTATTTGCAACTTTAAGGCGATGCCTTTGAAGCTGAAATTTAGTATACCTCTTTCCACTTCATTTTCTCCTGATATATTGGCCAAAATCTGGCGAAAATTTCGAGAATACACAAAATTGTGCTTTGTAACAGGACAACATGCCGTCGAAAGAGATGGAACAAAGTAACGTCTCTGGAGAGCAAATCAAAGAGCGAGAAGTGGCGCAGGTGTTTCGAGACAGATTGTTTAACGAAGAGACGCAGAATTTTCGAACGCCTCTTGAAAGGCCTGCGCCTCTTATTTGCAACTTTAAGGCGATGCCTTTGAAGCTGAAATTTAGTATACCTCTTTCCACTTCATTTTCTCCTGATATATTGGCCAAAATCTGGCGAAAATTTCGAGAATACACAAAATTGTGCTTTGTAACAGGACAACATGCCGTCGAAAGAGATGGAACAAAGTAACGTCTCTGGAGAGCAAATCAAAGAGCGAGAAGTGGCGCAGGTGTTTCGAGACAGATTGTTTAACGAAGAGACGCAGAATTTTCGAACGCCTCTTGAAAGGCCTGCGCCTCTTATTTGCAACTTTAAGGCGATGCATTTGAAGCTGAAATTTAGTATACCTCTTTCGACTTCATGTTCTCCTGATATTTTGGCCAAAATCTGGCGAAAATTTTCAGAGTACACAAAATTGGGCTTTGTAACAGGAGAACATGCCGTCGAAAGAGATGGAACAAAGTAATGTCTCCGGAGAGCAAATCAAAGAGCGAGAAGTGGCGCAGGTGTTTCGAGACAGATTGTTTAACTAAGAGACGCAGAATTTTCGAACGCCTCTTGAAAGGCCTGCGCCTCTTATTTGCAACTTTAAGGCGATGCATTTGAAGCTGAAATTTAGTATACCTCTTTCGACTTCATGTTCTCCTGATATTTTGGCCAAAATCTGGCGAAAATTTTCAGAGTACACAAAATTGGGCTTTGTAACAGGAGAACATGCCGTCGAAAGAGATGGAACGAAGTAATGTCTCCGGAGAGCAAATCAAAGAGCGAGAAGTGGCGCAGATGTTTCGAGACAGTGACTGCTTAACGAAGAGTCGCACAATTTTCGAACGCCTCTTGAAAGGCCTGCGCCTCTGATTTGATACTTTTAAGCGATGCCTTTGAAGCTGAAATTTAGAATACCTCTTTCCACTTCATGTTCTCCTGATATATTGGCCAAAATCTAGAGAAAATTTTCAGAGTACACAAAATTGGGCTTTGTAACAGGAGAACATGCCGTCGAAAGAGATGGAACAAAGTAATGTCTCCGGAGAGCAAATCAAAGAGCGAGAAGTGGCGCAGGTGTTTCGAGACAGATTGTTTAACTAAGAGACGCAGAATTTTCGAACGCCTCTTGAAAGGCCTGCGCCTCTTATTTGCAACTTTAAGGCGATGCATTTGAAGCTGAAATTTAGTATACCTCTTTCGACTTCATGTTCTCCTGATATTTTGGCCAAAATCTGGCGAAAATTTTCAGAGTACACAAAATTGGGCTTTGTAACTGGAGAACATGCCGTCGAAAGAGATGGAACAAAGTAATGTCTCCGGAGAGCAAATCAAAGAGCGAGAAGTGGCGCAGGTGTTTCGAGACAGATTGTTTAACTAAGAGACGCAGAATTTTCGAACGCCTCTTGAAAGGCCTGCGCCTCTTATTTGCAACTTTAAGGCGATGCATTTGAAGCTGAAATTTAGTATACCTCTTTCGACTTCATGTTCTCCTGATATTTTGGCCAAAACCTGGCGAAAATTTTCAGAGTACACAAAATTGGGCTTTGTAATGTTACGTATGTGGATTTTTCCCCATACGCCGCTCTCAACCACTTTTCGAGCTCGCGTCTACGAAGGGAAAACGCCCTAAAAATCCTTTTGCTTATCACATACCACTAAGGGGGGTCATGATCTCGACCATCTGGATCACGACCATGGGAACGGGAGTGACACGACGACGACCCCGAAGAATTTCCTTATATGGAAATTTCAAATGCATCCCCACTCATTTTTGGGACTATATAAACCCTTTGGTTTCTACCCTCTGCGGTTAAAAGCAGTACAGTTACGCGTAGAGTAACGTTGTGTCACGCTCGTACCGAGTCGGTTGAATTCAGTAAGATCGAGCTAAAGTCTCTGTCGGAATCACAGTTGACCCCATAGAATCCGCGAGTTCGGTTTACATTCTATTGGACACTTTGTAATAGCCGCTCGTACGCCCCGCATCGCCAGTGCGTCAACACCGAGCAAATTAGTGGTAATTTTCACACATTTATTACACTATTTAATCGCGACATTCACATTTGTACCAACTAATCTTGAATACACGAATGGTGTTCACTTCTAAATCGAGTTGATTCGTTAAAACCCATCTTTTACCCAGCGATCCTTATTAAACTTAGTAGCGCTCACCCACTGATACAACTTTACCGCTCGAGTTGTATCAAATAAAAATTAAGAGTTACGAGGCATTAATAACATTTCCCGCGACTCCCTGATCTAGCATCAGGTTAGTTAGCAACCTTTCATCCAAATAAAGGAATTTTACCAACCTAGTGGCTCCCCGATTTCGCATCGGGTTCGTCCACGTGTAACCCTCCTACGGCTCCCTGATTTCGCATCAGGTTCGTCCGTATCCTACAGCTCCCTGGTTTCGCACCAGGTTCGTCTGTAAGTCTACCAACCTCCGAACAGCTCCCTGGTTTCGCACCAGGTTCGTCTGTGAATAATCCAACCTCCTAACAGCTCCTCGACTTCGCGTCGAGTTCGTCTGTGAACATCATCCTAGTGACACCCCGATTTCGCATCGGGTTCGTTCACGACGTTTCACCCTCCTGCGGCTCCCTGATTTCAAATCAGGTTCGTCCGCGCTTGACTCCATTCCTAGAGGCTCCCTGATTTCGCATCAGGTTCGTCCTCGCCGTCAATAATCCAAGCGGCTCCCTGATTTCGCATCAGGTTCGTCCGCGCACCTTACTAACAAATTCGTTAACCATATTCCTTGGGAAATACCCTTCTCGCCGGCCTCTCGCGTTGCCGCAGCCCCGGCTCGTAACAGAACTGGTGACAGCGGTGGGATGCTACTGCATTAGAATCGCCGTAAAATTTGGTTTTTAAATACGTTAAAATCGCTCGTAATTTATTATTGACAATATACTAGTTTTCGCTAGTCAAGTCACTTAAGAAAGTTTCAAAATGACAAGCACACAGGCTAACGTCTCTTCTAACGACATTATGAACCTGACAGTTTCAATTGCAAACTCAATGTCGCTTTTGACGCAACGGACATGTATACAGAACATTACTATGTCAATTCCAACCTTCGACGGTGAAAGTCCACCCTTGACGCGCTTTGCACAAAATGTGGAAGACGGGTTAACTTTGATTCCTGAGGGTACGGAAGCTGAGTATCTTGCGATAATTTTAACAAAACTGATCGGTCCGGCACGTAGGTGCACGTTAGAGCACAAATTCAACTCTGTTAAGACATTAGTCCAACATTTGAAAAAGAGATTCGCGCCGGGAAGAAGTTTGTCATACTTCCAAGTAGAAATCGCGAAATTACATATTCGTGAAGGAGAAAGTCTGCGACAATACGTCGACAGGACCAGTCATCTCGTTTATTGTGCGCGCGGAGCTATTCGGGAAAGATATCTGGATCATGCTGAAGACTTCGTCAAAGAAATGGAAAAGGACGTTAAAGAAAACTTCATCGATGGTTTACCAGATCGAATTTCCTGGAAAGTGTCGGCTCAAACTCAAGACATCAAAACACTTGAACAAGCTTACGACGCCGTGCTCCAGATAGACAGAAAATTAAGGAATCGGCGACAGTCGCCCCGTAATGATTCACCCTCCAGGTGGTCTCGTCGAGAACATTACGCTGAAGATTCTCGCCACAACGACCGTCAAGTGTCGTATCCACATTCTCCAAGTAGGTACGACGAAAACAGGGATCGGTCTACAAGAACATCTGGTTTTGAAGAGGAACGAGAAGGACGGACACGTACGACGGCCTGGACTTTGCGTCACCGGAGCCCCTCGAAATCCCCTTCTTATCGCTCCGACTCATCGTACGCAGATGATGGAGAAAAACATTATTCCATCTTAAAAAATCCCGATAAAAATCGCAAGCCGAGTTTATACTGCTGGCATTGCGGTACGACCGGACATGACGGAAAATCCTGTAGGAAACATCCGCGTAGTCCGAGATATCAACGAGACTCGCGAGATTCATCTGTCGAATCTAACAAGTCTTTAAACTTCGATCGCGCTCAACGTATAGGCGACACGATGAGCGGAAACAAAGAAGCTCGCCAAAGGACAGTCCGCTTCGAAGAGGAACCCTCGTCAAGGAAGCACCTGCCCCACGCATCAAAACCAAGGTTCCAGAACTGGAGTCAGGAACGGGAGAATTCTTAATTGATGGCGGAGCATCCGTAAATTTAGTAGTTATTACCGCCCTGGGAGAAAATGCTACGATAAACTCTCGGGAAGAAATTGAATTAACTGGAATTACAACTAATCCAATTCATACATTAGGAACAACAATTCTTCACATCCACGAAGCTCCCGCACTTTTCTATGTGGTAAAAGAGCTTGCAATAGAAGCAGACGGACTAATAGGAAGCCCATTTTTAAAACAGGAGGAGGCCGAAATTTCCTATTACCATGGGACTTTGGTATTAAAAAATAAACCTACCCGACCTCTACGTTTTTCAAATTATCAGGACATACCTCAAACTAACAAACTACCGACGTCTACCAAACATCGTATTGAACCTAGGACGTCGCAACAGATTGCTATAACAATAACAAACCCCAGGATTAGGGAAGGATATTTACCACGTATCAAGACCCTCGAACATCTGTACATAGGGGAAGCAGTTGTAAAGAACAGTGAAGGAAAGTGCTACGTTATGGCAACAAACACCAGCGATGAACCCCTAGACGTGGAGATAGAACCGCAAACATTGGAGCCGTTTGATATCTTCAGTTCATCAGATGAAGATTTTTACTCAGCTGCAGAACACCCGTTAAATTTTAAAACTAACGAAGATAAGAAACAGAAAATCTTGGAAACTCTAAACACCAAACATTTGAACAAGGAGGAACTAAATTTTGTTACAAATTTAGTTAAAGAATTTCCTGACCGATTTTATCTTCCTGGAGATAAACTAGGTAAGGCTTCCGACTTTAAACATTCAATTCATACATCTAACGATATTCCAATCAATACGAGACAATATCGCTATCCTCTCATTCATCAAAAGGAAATTCAAAAACAAATCAGCGCCTTATTATCAAATGGTATAATTACACCTTCTAAATCTCCATATAATTCACCTTTATGGATCGTACCAAAGAAAGAAGATGAAAATGGAGTAAAACGTTGGCGATTGGTGATAGATTTCCGCGGTCTCAACGAAATAACAATTTCTGATAAATATCCATTACCTCAAATCACCGAGATTTTAGATCGACTAGGAGGAGCTAAATATTTTTCAGTCTTTGATCTCGCTAGTGGATTTCATCAAATAGAGATGGATCCGAAAGATAAAGCAAAAACAGCATTCACTACTCCAAATGGACATTACGAATTCTCTCGAATGCCTTTCGGATTAAAGAATGCACCACCCACTTTTCAACGCCTCATGGATCAAGCACTCACTGGACTTCAAGGAACAGACCTCTTTGTCTACTTGGATGACATAGTGATCTATGCATCATCCTTACAGGAACATAATATTAAAGTCAAAAAGTTGCTAAATCGCCTTCGAGAACATGGATTAACCCTGCAGACCAACAAATGTCAATTCTTGCGAAAGGAAGTTGCATACCTTGGACACATTATTTCAAAGGAAGGAGTAAGACCCGATCCTAGGAAACTAAAAGCTGTTCAAGATTTTCCTACACCTACAACGCAGAAGAACATTCAACAATTCTTAGGACTTGTAGGATATTACCGAAGATTCGTACCTAATTTCACCACAAAGGCAAAACCTTTAATTAACCTATTAGGAAAAGGCATCAAATTCAAATGGACTGAAGAACAAGACCAAAGTTTTAAGCAATTACGTAACGAACTTTGTCAACAACCCATATTGCAATATCCAGATTTCAGTAAACCATTTATTGTAACAACAGATGCCTCCGATTACGCTATTGGAGCTGTACTTAGCCAAGGCGACATAGGAAGCGACCTGCCGATTGCCTACGCATCCCGCAGCCTAAATAAACCTGAGAAGAACTACTCAGCTACTGAAAAGGAATGTTTGGCCATGGTTTACGCCGTAAGATACTTCAGGCCTTATATCTATGGAACCCCATTCACCCTCGTTACAGATCACAGACCACTGTTATGGCTACACTCTGTCAAAGACCCCACTTCTAGACTAATGAAATGGAAACTCCGACTTTTGGAGTACGAGTACCAGGTTGTCCACAAATCCGGAAAGACGAATAAGAACGCAGACGCATTATCGCGCAACCCCTCTTCTGCCTGCCTACCACTTATTCCACGAGAACTCCAGGATCCTGACTTCAAAGTCCAGATACCGAAAACAGACGCTAACACCGAGACAATTGGGCACCGTATACGACAGCTACGTCGCGACAGGGAAAACCGACCTAAGTACCGGGAGACAAGTAGCAGTTCAGACGAGATAGAAGACACCGCACGTGGGAACGTTCAACATTCTCCAATTATACACAAGAACAGATCTTTTCCCAGCTTATCTCAAGAGGTAACCATGCCAGATGAACGCCAGGAAACCATAAACACTTTTTCGCCCGCAGCAAACTCCACTCAAATCGTTCCTTTAGATAAGGACCAGACCTTATTTGACGATCTGATATCCTTTGAGGAACCGGCCGAAAATACTGTAATAGAAAATGCAAGAAACATTCAACAAGATTTATTTGGTACACCACAAGTATCAACAGAAGTCATGGATGAACCTTTACAACCCTCAATAAACCAGCTACCTGCAGGAGCCACGACCGAAGTCAGTGTGGAACAACCACCTGACAGCAGGTCAACTCAATCAAGGGTTTTCGACCGCACGCTTGACCCTTACCCATTCTTCACTACCGACACCGAGAATTCAAATGACCTTGACAATCTGGAAGAGATCCCGCTAGACCAACCACATAAGATTATCATTTCTTCAAACACCTTTACCGCTGAAGAAGGACATTATGTACACTTCATTTCTGCCGATTGCAATTTAGTAAACCCAGTTGGAAAATTATTGCTGGACACCGAAATGATTAATAAACCGAATCTTTTAGCAGCTCAACCGAAAAAGGGACGGGTGATAACAACCGACAATGGATCATTTAAAACCTTTAGTATAATAGTCTCGGATAACTTCTTTGATAATATTAAAAGAGTAGACGTGCTTAACGGATTGAAAACTCTTCAACACACCCTGGATCAAAATCAGATTAAATCATTTCGAATTTCTGCCACGGGAGACCTTCACAAAATACCGTCCAATGAATTCGTCAAGATATTAGAAGAGGTTTTCATAGGAACCTGCCTACAGATTACTTTATGCAACTGTATCATCACTACACCATCCGAAGAGGACAGACAGCACATCATTTGCGAAGCTCACGACAGTTTAATTGGAGGACACAAAGGAGTAACGAAGACCTACAAACGCATCCGATCAAAATTCTATTGGCCACAAATGCGCAACGACATTCAAGACTACATCCGAAGATGTCAAAGTTGTCAAGAGCAGAAATTAGTTCGAGCGAAAACTCGTCAGCCGATGTTGATCACCGACACACCTATAGGAGCCTTCGACAAAATTTCCTTGGATACAGTGGGACCTTTACCAATTACACCCAGCGGGAACAGACATATTCTCACTATTCAAGATAATCTAACGAAATATTGCGTAGCTGTAGCAATACCTAATATTCGAGCTGCTACAATTGCAGATGCGTTCGCTAGACATTTCATCGCAATCTACGGTACACCCCGCGCAATATTAACAGACAAAGGAACTAGCTTCATCGGAACACTTATGACAAATTTATCCGAAATATTTAAAATCAAACAAATCACAACCTCGGGATATAGACCACAAACCAACGGATCTTTAGAACGAAGTCACATTGTACTCACCGAATATCTCAAGCATTACATGGATAATTACGAAGACTGGGATTTACTAATACCGTTTGCAATGTTCTCTTATAACACATCCGTTCACGAAGCAACGAATTTCACCCCATACGAATTAATCTTTGGAAAACCAGCTCGAGAACCAAGTTCTTTCCCAACTGGCGAAAAATTAAAGTCGTTTGGAGACTACTTAATAGAATTAATAACACACATGACTAATATTCGTAATATAGCTTCCGATAACCTAAACAAAGCAAAAATTCGTTCGAAAAATTATTACGATGCTCACGCAAGACCAGCAACATTTAACAAAGGCGACTCTGTCTACGTACTCAAAGAACCGCGCACCAGTAAATTTGATCCACATTACATTGGACCATACCAGATAATAGACGTGACAGACCTGAATAACGTAGTATTACGAACGCACAATAAGTTAATCACAAAGCATCAGGACAAATTAAAACATGCCTACTCTCCATTCACAGCTGAAAACCAACCATGATCTTCGCATATTTGCTCCTGTTGCCACTCGCTGTCATTAGCGACGATCAAATCATAACACCACTCGAAGGAGACACCGGACTCTTCTATGAAAAATTACCTGATATAAGGACCTTCCAATCACAATGGCGCCTAGTCACCTCTCTAGATGTTACTCGGTACCTCAGCTATGCTCCGCATGTGAAGCATTACATTTCATCGATGAATCAACTCTGTAATCGCCACGATTCCATCAACTGCCTCAGCAAGGAATTGGGACCTCGGTTAATCAAGAAAGAAGAAAACACCGTGCATTACAGCAATCTGATACGCACTGCAATAGGTGATACCCCACATTTTAAAAAACCATCCCCACGGCGCAGCGTACCTTTTGGATTCATCGGCACTCTCAGCAAAACATTATTTGGAACTTTATCACAAGAAGATGCAGAATACTACAACCGCGAATTAAACAAAGTTTATAAGGATCAACGCGAAATTACCGAAATAATAGCTAAACAAACGCATATTATAAAAGGAGAATTTTCACTCGCACATGCAAGGTTAGTTAATTTAACTCAAATTGTATCGCAACTGACGAAAACGATGGTCATACACTCCGAAGCATTACAAGAGACACAGTCAGACATTAGCAGATTACGTTTCGAAGCATCCATCAGGGACTCTGTAATCGAAATAGAAAGAGGGTTAGACGATTATAGCACCAACCTACTGTTGCTAATAGATGCAATATTGTTAGCGAAACAAGGCATTTTACACCCTGCTATTCTGTCGCCAGAACAATTATTGAGATCAGCTCAAAAAATTAAGGAAACACTTGTTTATGAATTTCCCTTAACACCCGAAGAATTACTTATGGAACAAATTGAAAAAATAACAAATTTAAATGTAATTTTCACCAGAGGAAGGATACTTTTCGAACTCACCATACCTCTTTTAGAGCAAAAAACGTACAGCTTATATAAAATATACCCATGTCCATCGACACATAACCTTGGAACAAAAAGGGTAGTTTCGTATATCCAGCCGCAAACCCAGTACATTGCAGTCTCATCAGACGAGCAACAATATTTTTCCCCAACGGAAGAATACTTGAAGATTTGCCGGTTTCACCACAATCAATTTTTGGGCCCAACTACCCTACCAGTATACCAAGCAGATCGACAACCAACTTGTGAATCTACTCTGTTATTAAACCCCACTTCGATAAATTGGAACACCTGTACCATTAAATTGACCGCACAAGTAAAACCGTACTGGCAGACTTTAAATGTACCAGCTACATGGCTTTACTTCATGCCTGAAAATAAAAAGGCACAAATTTATTGCAAAGGAAAGAAACCTATAACGCAAAATATCGCTACCATTGGAATCCTTAAACTACAACCCGGTTGCCAAGCAACAATAGACTCGGTACAATTAAAATCATTGGAAACCATCAATACCTCACAAAACATTGAATATTATCCCTCTAAATCTTACAATTTATCAGTAATTATACCAGAAGTCACCGAACATCATTTCGAAGTATTGAAAATGAACGAGCAGAAACCCACAAAATGGGAGGATCTTCCAACAGCATTATCACTTACGGAAATAGAACAACGAGCCAGGAATTTTGCCACCTACCAAACATCCATTCGGCAGGTACAGGTCTCAACCTTTTCTTCCATTGGGGGCATAATAGTAATTCTGATCATAGTAAACACGATATTGGTCATGAAATGCAAACTTCGTCAACTCAACAATAAAACAGAGTCTCCCAAAGAAAACCAAGAAGTAACAATAAATAAACCAAGCACATCCGAAACTCACAGTCCGTGCGCCACAGTTTTCTAAAGGGATGAAACCACTCCCACGAGAATCCCTCCTCTGGGACACGTATAGTTTCAGGGTGGGGGCGCGATAAGGGTTTCTTCCCTATAAAAGCAGGGCATCAGGCCCCTTAACTCAGCACAACTCCTGCTTCTACATGTCTAAGAGCATCGCTACACAGACCACGCTAGACGAGGGAACAAGGACCATAGCAGTACAAACAGGACATCACGGATCTTGGGAAACTTCATCCCGAGTGGGTACTACACTCACACCAAGGCCGTATAACCGCAGCACGGGAGGAATTGTCAAGAGAGGCCGAAGCTCTTTGACTCGGAAGACCAGTGTCAAGTCGGTGGGCGTCCAAAAAACCGACATTAAACCCCATCGCTGCATCCCGGACTGTTTGGTGCTCCGGGAAATAACCGACGACAACATTCGTAATTGGACACCAGGCGAACAGATCGTCACGAAAAAACGCAAACATGAGGACCATCTCAGCGCGTGACCTCGGCAACACTTCCCGCTGCCTGGTCATGTGCGTGGAGGACCCCACCCTGTTCTGGGTCGCCCTGGATACGTACAGCGAGGCAGCGAAGGTCATGATACGCGAATTAAACGTACACATGATGTCGAAACAACATCTATGCCTGCCAACAATGTCCAGCATCAGGCCAGGACGACTCGTAACTATAAAGTCTCCCAGGAAGGGGTGGCTTCGCGGCGAGGTCACCGCAGTAAATGGGACCATCTGCAGCATCTTCTTTGGCGATTATGGGATCACGATGGACTGCCCTGTCGCGGAATTGCGATCCTTGCCACCGCGGTTCCATGCCCTCCCCTGGCAGACAGTGAGGATCCGTCTGAGGGGCGTTAAGTTACGCTCCCGCCGACCGCTCCAGAGGACGACGCGGATCGCAGAGATGGTAATGGCGAGAAGGAAGGGCCTCCTCGCCAACATACAGTCAACACTGGACGGCTTCACGGCCACGCTGACGCTCGACCGGCTACCCGGACAACCTCCACTAGACGTCATTGACCACTGGCTGGAGCTGGGCTACGTGATACCCAGCGACGACTAAACTTTTACACCCCGCAACACCTAGCGATAAGTACACATTACATTACACTACACCCGACAATTCTTTCTCACACTCTTGTTTACAAAAGGATTTGTGGGGCGTTTTTCCTTCTTTTGAAAAGCATCGCGAGAATCGCGATGTTTTGTCTACGGGGGGAGATGTTACGTATGTGGATTTTTCCCCATACGCCGCTCTCAACCACTTTTCGAGCTCGCGTCTACGAAGGGAAAACGCCCTAAAAATCCTTTTGCTTATCACATACCACTAAGGGGGGTCATGATCTCGACCATCTGGATCACGACCATGGGAACGGGAGTGACACGACGACGACCCCGAAGAATTTCCTTATATGGAAATTTCAAATGCATCCCCACTCATTTTTGGGACTATATAAACCCTTTGGTTTCTACCCTCTGCGGTTAAAAGCAGTACAGTTACGCGTAGAGTAACGTTGTGTCACGCTCGTACCGAGTCGGTTGAATTCAGTAAGATCGAGCTAAAGTCTCTGTCGGAATCACAGTTGACCCCATAGAATCCGCGAGTTCGGTTTACATTCTATTGGACACTTTGTAATAGCCGCTCGTACGCCCCGCATCGCCAGTGCGTCAACACCGAGCAAATTAGTGGTAATTTTCACACATTTATTACACTATTTAATCGCGACATTCACATTTGTACCAACTAATCTTGAATACACGAATGGTGTTCACTTCTAAATCGAGTTGATTCGTTAAACCCATCTTTTACCCAGCGATCCTTATTAAACTTAGTAGCGCTCACCCACTGATACAACTTTACCGCTCGAGTTGTATCAAATAAAAATTAAGAGTTACGAGGCATTAATAACATTTCCCGCGACTCCCTGATCTAGCATCAGGTTAGTTAGCAACCTTTCATCCAAATAAAGGAATTTTACCAACCTAGTGGCTCCCCGATTTCGCATCGGGTTCGTCCACGTGTAACCCTCCTACGGCTCCCTGATTTCGCATCAGGTTCGTCCGTATCCTACAGCTCCCTGGTTTCGCACCAGGTTCGTCTGTAAGTCTACCAACCTCCGAACAGCTCCCTGGTTTCGCACCAGGTTCTTCTGTGAATAATCCAACCTCCTAACAGCTCCTCGACTTCGCGTCGAGTTCGTCTGTGAACATCATCCTAGTGACACCCCGATTTCGCATCGGGTTCGTTCACGACGTTTCACCCTCCTGCGGCTCCCTGATTTCAAATCAGGTTCGTCCGCGCTTGACTCCATTCCGAGAGGCTCCCTGATTTCGCATCAGGTTCGTCCTCGCCGTCAATAATCCAAGCGGCTCCCTGATTTCGCATCAGGTTCGTCCGCGCACCTTACTAACAAATTCGTTAACCATATTCCTTGGGAAATACCCTTCTCGCCGGCCTCTCGCGTTGCCGCAGCCCCGGCTCGTAACAATTTTTAAATTTTTTTTTTAAAATTTAAAAATTTTTTGAAAATTTAAAAAAAAAATTTTTATTTTTAAATTTTTTTTATATTATTTAAAAAAAAATTAAATTTTTAATTAATTTTTGAAATTTTTTTAAATTTAATTTTTTTTATTTTTTTTTAATTTTTTACAAAAATTTTTCAAATTTTTTTTTCAATTTTTTTTTAAAATTTTTATTTAATTTTTTTTCAAATTTTAAAAAAAAATTTTATTCTTTTTATATTTAAATTTTTTTAATTTTTTTAAAAATTTAAAATTTTTTTTTCAAATTATTTAAAATTTTTTTAATTTTTTTAAATTTTTAAAATTTTTTTTTTAAATTTAAAAATTTTGTAAATTTTTTTTAAAATTTTTTTTTAAATTTAAAATTTTTTTTCAAATTTAAAAATTTTTTTTTTAATTTTTATATATTTTTTTTTAAAAAATATTTAAATTTTTATTTAATTTTTTAATTTTTATTTAAATTTAAAAAAATTCTTTTAATTTTTTAAAAATTATTTCTTTTTATTTCAAAAAATGTTTTTTTCATTTTTTTAAATTTTTTTTATATTTTTTATTTAATTTTTTTTAAATTTTTATTTAATTTTTTAAAATTTAAAAAAATTTTTTTTATATTTAAATTTTTTAAATTTTTTTTAAAAATTTAAAAAAAAAATTTCAAATTATTCAAAATTTTTTTAATTTTTTTAAAATTTTTTAACAATTTTTAATATTTTTTAAATTTTTATTTTTCTTTTATTTTACTTTTTTTATTTTTTTTAAATTTTAAATGTTTTTTTTTAATTTTCTTATAATTTTTTTAATTTTTTTAAAATTTAAAAAATTTTTTTTTAAATTTTTAAAATTTTTTTTGAAAATATAAAATTTTTTTTTTAAATTTTTTAAAATTCTTTTTACAAATTTTTATTTAACTTTTTTTATTTTTTTTAATTTTTTAAAAAAATATTTGGAAATTTTTTTAAATTTTTTTGAAAATTTTTTGAATTTTTTTTTAATTTTTTTGAAAATTTTTAAAATTTTTTTTTAAGTTTTTTATATTGTTTTTAATTTTTTAAAAAATTTTTATTTAATTTTTAAAATTTTTTAAAAATTTTTTTAAAAAATATTTTTAAATTTTTTTAAAATTTTTAAAATTATATTTTAATTTTTTAACAATTTTTTTTAAATGTTTAAAAAAAAATTTTTTAATTTTTTTTTAAATTTTTATTTAATTTTTTTAAATTTTATTTAAATTTTTTAAAATTTTTTTAAAATTTTTTTTTCAAATTATTTAAAATTTTTAAATTTTTTTTAATTTTTTAGAATTTTTTTTTAAATTTAAAAATTTTTGAAATTTTTTTTTAAATTTAAACATTTTTAAATTTTTTTTTAATTTTTTACAAAAAATTTTTTAATTTTTTACAAAAAATTTTTTAATTTTTTACAAAAATTTTTTTAATTTTTTTTATATTTTTTAAATTTTAAAAAAAAATTTTTCTTTATTTTTTATTTCTTTTTAATTAAAAAAAAAATATTTATTTTTGTTTTAAATTATTATTTTTTTAAAATTTTTATTTGTTTATTTTTTTTTAAATTTTTTTATTTTTCTTTTAAATTTTTGTATATTTTTTTTTAAATTTTTATTTTTCTTTTATTTTACATTTTTAAATTTTTTTTAAATTTTAAATGTTTTTTTTAATTTTCTTATAATTTTTTTTTTAAATTTTTAAATTTTTTTTATTTTTTTTTAAATTTTTTAAATTTTTTTTGAAAATTTAAAAATTTTTTGAAAATTTAAAAATTTTTTTTTTATTTTTAAAATTTTTTTATATTTTTTAAAAAAAATTTTAAATTTTTAATTAATTTTTAAAATTTTTTTAAATTTAATTTTTTTTTATTTTTTTTTAATTTTTTACAAAATTTTTTTTAATTTTTTTTTCAATTTTTTTTTAAATTTTTATTTAATTTTTTTTCAATTTTTTAAAAAAAAAATTTTATTCTTTTTATATTTAAATTTTTTTAATTTTTTTAGAAATTTAAATTTTTTTTCGAATTATTTAAAATTTTTTAAATTTTTTAAAATTTTTAAAATTTTTTTTTGAATTTAAAAATTTTTGTAATTTTTTTTTAAATTTAAACATTTTTAAAATTTTTTTTTTAATTTTTTACAAAAAATTTTTTAATTTTTTTTATATTTTTTAAATTTTAAAAATTTTTTTTTCTTTTTTTTTTATTTCTTTTTCATTAAAAAAAAATATTTATTTCTGTTTTAAATTATTATTTTTTTTAATTTTTATCTGTTTATTTTTTTAAATTTTTTTATTTTTCTTTTAAATTTTTGTATATTTTTTTTTAAAATTTTTATTTTTCTTTTATTTTACATTTTTAAATTTTTTTAAATTTTAAATGTTTTTTTTAATTTTCTTATAATTTTTTTTTTAAATTTTAAAATTTTTTTTAATTTTTTTTAAATTTTTAAATTTTTTTTTGAAAATTTAAAAATTTTTTGAAAATTTAAAAAAAAATTTTTATTTTTTTTATATTTTTTAAAAAAAAATTTTAAATTTTTAATTAATTTTTAATTTTTTTTAAATTTTTGTTTTTCTTTTATTTTACTTTTTTAATTTTTTTTAAATTTTAAATGTTTTTTTTAATTTTCTTATAATTTTTTTTTTTAATTTTTTAAATTTTTTAAAACTCTTTTTAAAATTTTTTTTAAATTTAAAAATTTTTTAAAATTTTTTTTTCAAATTATTTAAAAAATTTTTAATTTTTTTTAAATTTTATAACAATTTTTAATTTTTTTTTAATTTTTATTTTTCTTTTATTTTACATTTTTAATTTTTTTTAAATTTTAAATGTTATTTTTAATTTTCATATAATTTTTTTTTTTAATTTTTTAAATTTTTTAAAACTCTTTTTAAAATTTTTTTTAAATTTAAAAATTTTTTAAAATTTTTTTTTCAAATTATTTAAAAATTTTTTAATTTTTTTTAAATTTTATAACAATTTTTAATTTTTTTTTAATTTTTATTTTTCTTTTATTTTACATTTTTAATTTTTTTTAAATTTTAAATGTTTTTTTTAATTTTCTTATATTTTTTTTTAAATTTTTAAAAAATTTTTAATTTTTTTTTAAATTTTAAAAATTTTTTTTTTTAATTTTTTAATTTTTTTTTTTAAATTTTTATTTAACTTTTTTTATTTTTTTTAATTTTTTAAAAAAAAATTTGAAAATTTTTTTAAATTCTTTGAAAATTTTTAAATTTTTTTTAAAAAATTTTTTATATTTTTTATTTAATTTTTCAAAAAATTTTATTTAATTTTTTTAATTTTTTTCAAATTTTTTTTTAAATTTAAAATTTTTTTTCAAATTTTAAAATTTTTTTTTTAATTTTTATATATTTTTTTTTTAAAAAATATTTAAATTTTTATTTAATTTTTTAATTTTTATTTAAATTTAAAAAAATTCTTTTAATTTTTTAAAAATTATTTCTTTTTATTTCAAAAAATGTTTTTTTCATTTTTTAAAAATTTTTTTTATATTTTTTATTTAATTTTTTTAAAATTTTTATTTAATTTTTTAAAATTTAAAAAAAAAAATTTTTTATATTTAAATTTTTTAAATTTTTTTTAAAAATTTAAAAAAAAAATTTCAAATTATTCAAAATTTTTTTAATTTTTTTAAAATTTTTTAACAATTTTTTTTTTTTTTAAATTTTTATTTTTCTTTTATTTTACTTTTTTTATTTTTTTTAAATTTTAAATGTTTTTTTTTAAATTTTTTAAAATTTTTTTTAAAAATTTTTATTTAACTTTTTTTAATTTTTTAAAAAAATATTTGGAAATTTTTTTAAATTTTTTTGAAAATTTTTTGAATTTTTTTTTAATTTTTTTGAAAATTTTTAAAATTTTTTTTTAAGTTTTTTATATTGTTTTTAATTTTTTAAAAAATTTTCATTTAATTTTTAAAATTTTTTAAAATTTTTTTTAAAAAATATTTTTAAATTTTTTTTAAATTTTTAAAATTATATTTTAATTTTTTAACAATTTTTTTTAAATGTTTAAAAAAAAAATTTTAATTTTTTTTTAAATATTTATTTAATTTTTTTAAATTTTTTAAAATTTTTTTTTCAAATTATTTAAAATTTTTAATTTTTTTTTTAATTTTTTAGAATTTTTTTTAAATTTAAAAATTTTTGAATTTTTTTTTTAAATTTAAACATTTTTAAATTTTTTTTTAATTTTTTACAAAAAATTTTTTAATTTCTTTTATATTTTTAAAATTTTTAAAAAAAATTTTTCTTTATTTTTTATTTTTTTTAATTTTAAAAAAAATTATTTATTTTTGTTTTAAATTATTATTTTTTTTAAATTTTTATTTGTTTATTTTTTTAAAATTTTTTATTTTTCTTTTAAATTTTTGTATATTTTTTTTTTAAATTTTTATTTTTCTTTTATTTTACATTTTTAAATTTTTTTTAAATTTTAAATTTTTTTTTTAATTTTCTTATAATTTTTTTTTTAAATTTTTAAAATTTTTTTAATTTTTTTTAAATTTTTAAATTTTTTTTTTGAAAATTTAAAAATTTTTTGAAAATTTAAAAAAAAAATTTTTATTTTTAAATTTTTTTTATATTTTTTAAAAAAAAATTTTAATTTCTAATTAATTTTTGAAATTTTTTTAAATTTAATTTTTTTTATTTTTTTTTAATTTTTTACAAAAATTTTTTTAATTTTTTTTTCAATTTTTTTTAAAATTTTTATTTAATTTTTTTTCAATTTTTAAAAAAAAATTTTTTATTCTTTTTATATTTAAATTTTTTAATTTTTTTAAAAATTTAAAATTTTTTTTTCAAATTATTTAAAATTTTTTTAATTTTTTTAAATTTTTTAAATTTTTTTTTTAAATTTAAAAATTTTGTAAATTTTTTTTTAAAATTTTCAAAAAATTTTATTTAATTTTTTTAATTTTTTAGAATTTTTTTTTAAATTTAAAAATTTTTGAAATTTTTTTTTAAATTTAAACATTTTTAAATTTTTTTTTAATTTTTTACAAAAAATTTTTTAATTTTTTACAAAAAATTTTTTAATTTTTTACAAAAATTTTTTTAATTTTTTTTATATTTTTTAAATTTTAAAAAAAAAATTTTCTTTATTTTTTATTTCTTTTTAATTAAAAAAAAAATATTTATTTTTGTTTTAAATTATTATTTTTTTAAAATTTTTATTTGTTTATTTTTTTTTAAATTTTTTTATTTTTCTTTTAAATTTTTGTATATTTTTTTTTTAAATTTTTATTTTTCTTTTATTTTACATTTTTAAATTTTTTTTAAATTTTAAATGTTTTTTTTTAATTTTCTTATAATTTTTTTTTTAAATTTTTAAATTTTTTTTAATTTTTTTTAAATTTTTTAAATTTTTTTTGAAAATTTAAAAATTTTTTGAAAATTTAAAAATTTTTTGAAAATTTAAAAATTTTTTTTTTATTTTTAAAATTTTTTTATATTTTTTAAAAAAAATTTTAAATTTTTAATTAATTTTTAAAATTTTTTTAAATTTAATTTTTTTTTAATTTTTTACAAAATTTTTTTTAATTTTTTTTTCAATTTTTTTTTTAAATTTTTATTTAATTTTTTTTTTCAATTTTTAAAAAAAAAAATTTTTATTTTTTTTATATTTTTTAAAAAAAAATTTTAAATTTTTAATTAATTTTTAATTTTTTTTAAATTTTTGTTTTTCTTTTATTTTACTTTTTTATTTTTTTTTAAATTTTAAATGTTTTTTTTAATTTTCATATAATTTTTTTTTTAATTTTTTAAATTTTTTAAAACTCTTTTTAAAATTTTTTTTAAATTTAAAAATTTTTTAAAATTTTTTTTTCAAATTATTTAAAAAATTTTTAATTTTTTTTAAATTTTATAACAATTTTTAATTTTTTTTTAATTTTTATTTTTCTTTTATTTTACATTTTTAATTTTTTTTAAATTTTAAATGTTTTTTTTAATTTTCATATAATTTTTTTTTTAATTTTTTAAATTTTTTAAAACTCTTTTTAAAATTTTTTTTAAATTTAAAAATTTTTTAAAATTTTTTTTTCAAATTATTTAAAAAATTTTTAATTTTTTTTAAATTTTATAACAATTTTTAATTTTTTTTTAATTTTTATTTTTCTTTTATTTTACATTTTTAATTTTTTTTAAATTTTAAATGTTTTTTTTAATTTTCTTATATTTTTTTTTTAAATTTTTAAAATTTTTTTAATTTTTTTTTAAATTTTAAAAAATTTTTTTTTTAATTTTTTAATTTTTTTTTTTTAAATTTTTATTTAACTTTTTTTATTTTTTTTAATTTTTTAAAAAAAAAATTTGAAAATTTTTTTAAATTCTTTGAAAATTTTTTAATTTTTTTTAAAAAATTTTTTATATTTTTTATTTAATTTTTCAAAAAATTTTATTTAATTTTTTTAATTTTTTTCAAATTTTTTTTTAAATTTAAAATTTTTTTTCAAATTTTAAAATTTTTTTTTTAATTTTTATATATTTTTTTTTAAAAAATATTTAAATTTTTTTTAATTTTTTAATTTTTATTTAAATTTAAAAAAATTCTTTTAATTTTTTAAAAATTATTTCTTTTTACTTCAAAAAATGTTTTTTTCATTTTTTAAAAATTTTTTTTATATTTTTTATTTAATTTTTTTAAAATTTTTATTTAATTTTTTAAAATTTTAAAAAAAATTTTTTTTATATTTAAATTTTTTAAATTTTTTTTAAAAATTTAAAAAAAAAATTTCAAATTATTCAAAATTTTTTTAATTTTTTTTAAATTTTTTAACAATTTTTAATTTTTTTTAAATTTTTATTTTTCTTTTATTTTACTTTTTTTATTTTTTTTAAATTTTAAATGTTTTTTTTAATTTTCTTATAATTTTTTTAATTTTTTTAAAATTTAAAAAAAAATTTTTTTAAATTTTTAAAATTTTTTTTGAAAATTTAAAATTTTTTTTTTAAATTTTTTAAAAATTTTTTTAAAAATTTTTATTTAACTTTTTTTATTTTTTTTTAATTTTTTAAAAAAATATTTGGAAATTTTTTTAAATTTTTTTGAAAATTTTTTGAATTTTTTTTTAATTTTTTTGAAAATTTTTAAAAATTTTTTTTAAGTTTTTTATATTGTTTTTAATTTTTTAAAAATTTTTTATTTAATTTTTAAAATTTTTTAAAATTTTTTTTAAAAAATATTTTTAAATTTTTTAAAAATTTTTAAAATTATATTTTAATTTTTTAACAATTTTTTTTAAATGTTTAAAAAAAAAATTTTAATTTTTTTTTAAATATTTATTTAATTTTTTTAAATTTTTTTAAATTTTTTTTTCCAAATTATTTAAAATTTTTAAATTTTTTTTTTAATTTTTTAGAATTTTTTTTAAATTTAAAAATTTTTGAAATTTTTTTTTAAATTTAAACATTTTTAAATTTTTTTTTAATTTTTTACAAAAAATTTTTTAATTTTTTTTATATTTTTTAAATTTTAAAAAATTTTTTTTCTTTATTTTTTATTTCTTTTTAATTAAAAAAAAAATATTTATTTTTGTTTTAAATTATTATTTTTTTTAAATTTTTATTTGTTTATTTTTTTTTAAATTTTTTTATTTTTCTTTTAAATATTTGTATATTTTTTTTTTAATTTTATTTTTCTTTTATTTTACATTTTTAAATTTTTTTTTAAATTTTAAATGTTTTTTTTTAATTTTCTTATAATTTTTTTTTTAAATTTTTAAAATTTTTTTAATTTTTTTTAAATTTTTAAAATTTTTTTTGAAAATTTAAATTTTTTTTTTATTTTTAAAATTTTTTTATATTTTTTAAAAAAAAATTTAAATTTTTAAAATTTTTTTATATTTTTTAAAAAAAAATTTTAAATTTTTAATTAATTTTTAAAATTTTTTTAAATTTTTTACAAAATTTTTTTTAATTTTTTTTTCAATTTTTTTTTAAAATTTTTATTTAATTTTTTTTCAATTTTTAAAAAAAAAAATTTTATTCTTTTTATATTTAAATTTTTTTAATTTTTTTAACAATTTAAATTTTTTTTTCAAATTATTTAAAATTTTTTAAATGTTTTAAAATTTTTCAAATTTTTTTTTAAATTTAAAAATTTTTTAAATTTTTTTTAAAATTTTTTACAAAAAATTTTTTATTTCTTTTATATTTTTAAAATTTTTAAAAAAAAATTTTCTTTATTTTTTATTTTTTTTTAATTTAAAAAAAAATTATTTATTTTTGTTTTAAATTATTATTTTTTTTAAATTTTTATTTGTTTATTTTTTTTAAAATTTTTTATTTTTCTTTTAAATTTTTGTATATTTTTTTTTAAAATTTTTATTTTTCTTTTATTTTACATTTTTAAATTTTTTTTAAATTTTAAATTTTTTTTTTAATTTTCTTATAATTTTTTTTTTAAATTTTTAAAATTTTTTTAATTTTTTTTAAATTTTTAAATTTTTTTTTGAAAATTTAAAAATTTTTTGAAAATTTAAAAAAAAATTTTTATTTTTAAATTTTTTTATATTTTTAAAAAAAAATTTTAATTTTTAATTAATTTTTGAAATTTTTTTAAATTTAATTTTTTTATTTTTTTTTAATTTTTTACAAAAATTTTTTTATTTTTTTTTTCAATTTTTTTTTTAAATTTTTATTTAATTTTTTTTCAATTTTTAAAAAAAAATTTTTATTCTTTTTATATTTAAATTTTTTAATTTTTTTAAAAATTTAAAATTTTTTTTTCAAATTATTTAAATTTTTTTTAATTTTTTTAAATTTTTTAAATTTTTTTTTTAAATTTAAAAATTTTGTAAATTTTTTTTTAAAATTTTACAAAAATTTTATTTAATTTTTTTAATTTTTTTCAATTTTTTTTTAAATTTAAAAATTTTTTGAAAATTTAAAAATTTTTTTTTTAATTTTTTTATATTTTTTTTTAAAAAATATTTAAATTTTTATTTAATTTTTTAATTTTTATTTAAATTTAAAAAAATTCTTTTAATTTTTTAAAAATTATTTCTTTTTATTTCAAAAAATGTTTTTTTCATTTTTTTTAAATTTTTTTTATATTTTTTATTTAATTTTTTTTAAATTTTTATTTAATTTTTTAAAATTTAAAAAAAAAAATTTTTTTATTTAAATTTTTTAAAATTTTTTTAAAAATTTAAAAAAAAAATTTTCAAATTATTCAAAATTTTTTTAATTTTTTTTAAATTTTTTAACAATTTTTAATTTTTTTTAAATTTTTATTTTTCTTTTATTTTACTTTTTTTATTTTTTTTAAATTTTAAATGTTTTTTTTAATTTTCTTATAATTTTTTTAAATTTTTAAAATTTTTAATTTTTTTTTTAAATTTTTTAAAATTTTTTAAATTTTTTGAAATTTTTTTTAATTTTTTTGAAAATTTTTAAAAAATTTTTTTAAATTTTTTATATTGTTTTTAATTTTTTAAAAAATTTTTATTTAATTTTTAAAATTTTTTAAAATTTTTTTTAAAAAATATTTTTAAATTTTTTTAAAATTTTTAAAATTATATTTTAATTTTTTAACAATTTTTTTTAAATGTTTAAAAAAAAATTTTTTAATTTTTTTTTAAATTTTTATTTAATTTTTTTAAATTTTATTTAAATTTTTTAAAATTTTTTTAAAATTTTTTTTTCAAATTATTTAAAATTTTTAAATTTTTTTTTAATTTTTTAGAATTTTTTTTAAATTTAAAAATTTTTGAAATTTTTTTTTAAATTTAAACATTTTTAAAATTTTTTTTTTAATTTTTTACAAAAAATTTTTTAATTTTTTTTATATTTTTTAAATTTTAAAAAATTTTTTTTCTTTTTTTTTTATTTCTTTTTAATTAAAAAAAATATTTATTTCTGTTTTAAATTATTATTTTTTTTAATTTTTATCTGTTTATTTTTTTAAATTTTTATTTTTCTTTTATTTTACATTTTTAAATTTTTTTTAAATTTTAAATGTTTTTCTTTCAATTTTCTTATAATTTTTTTTTTAAATTTTAAAATTTTTTTTAATTTTTTTTAAATTTTTAAATTTTTTTTTGAAAATTTAAAAATTTTTTGAAAATTTAAAAAAAATTTTTTTATTTTTTTATATTTTTTAAAAAAAAATTTTAAATTTTTAATTAATTTTTAATTTTTTTTAAATTTTTGTTTTTCTTTTATTTTACTTTTTTAATTTTTTTTAAATTTTAAATGTTTTTTTTAATTTTCATATAATTTTTTTTTTTAATTTTTTAAATTTTTTAAAACTCTTTTTAAAATTTTTTTTAAATTTAAAAATTTTTTAAAATTTTTTTTTCAAATTATTTAAAAAATTTTTAATTTTTTTTAAATTTTATAACAATTTTTAATTTTTTTTTAATTTTTATTTTTCTTTTATTTTATATTTTTAATTTTTTTAAATTTTAAATGTTTTTTTTTAATTTTCTTATATTTTTTTTTTAAATTTTTAAAATTTTTTTAATTTTTTTTTAAATTTTAAAAAAATTTTTTTTTTAATTTTTTAATTTTTTTTTTTAAATTTTTATTTAACTTTTTTTATTTTTTTTAATTTTTTAAAAAAAAAATTTGAAAATTTTTTTAAATTCTTTGAAAATTTTTAAATTTTTTTTAAAAAAATTTTTATATTTTTTATTTAATTTTTCAAAAAATTTTATTTAATTTTTTTAAATTTTTAGAATTTTTTTTTAAATTTAAAAATTTTTGAAATTTTTTTTTAAATTTAAACATTTTTAAATTTTTTTTTAATTTTTTACAAAAAATTTTTTAATTTTTTACAAAAAATTTTTTAATTTTTTACAAAAATTTTTTTAATTTTTTTTATATTTTTTAAATTTTAAAAAAAAAATTTTCTTTATTTTTTATTTCTTTTTAATTAAAAAAAAAATATTTATTTTTGTTTTAAATTATTATTTTTTTTAAATTTTTATTTGTTTATTTTTTTTTAAATTTTTTTATTTTTCTTTTAAATTTTTGTATATTTTTTTTTTAAATTTTTATTTTTCTTTTATTTTACATTTTTAAATTTTTTTTAAATTTTAAATGTTTTTTTTTAATTTTCTTATAATTTTTTTTTTAATTTTTAAATTTTTTTTAAATTTTTTAAATTTTTTTTGAAAATTTAAAATTTTTTTTTTTATTTTTAAAATTTTTTTATATTTTTTAAAAAAAATTTTAAATTTTTAATTAATTTTTAAAATTTTTTTAAATTTAATTTTTTTTTATTTTTTTTTAATTTTTTACAAAATTTTTTTTAATTTTTTTTTCAATTTTTTTTTTAAATTTTTATTTAATTTTTTTTCAATTTTTAAAAAAAAAAATTTTTATTCTTTTTATATTTAAATTTTTTTAATTTTTTTAGAAATTTAAATTTTTTTTCGAATTATTTAAAATTTTTTAAATTTTTTTAAATTTTTAAAAATTTTTTTTAAATTTAAAAATTTTTGAAATTTTTTTTTAAATTTAAACATTTTTAAAATTTTTTTTTTAATTTTTTACAAAAAATTTTTTAATTTTTTTTATATTTTTTAAATTTAAAAAATTTTTTTTCCTTTTTTTTTTTTACTTTTTAATTAAAAAAAATATTTATTTCTGTTTTAAATTATTATTTTTTTTAATTTTTATCTGTTTATTTTTTTAAATTTTTTTATTTTTCTTTTAAATTTTTGTATATTTTTTTTTTTAAATTTTTATTTTTCTTTTATTTTACATTTTTAAATTTTTTTTAAATTTTAAATGTTTTTTTTTTAATTTTCTTATAATTTTTTTTTTAAATTTTAAATTTTTTTTTAATTTTTTTTAAATTTTTAAATTTTTTTTTGAAAATTTAAAAATTTTTTGAAAATTTAAAAAAAATTTTTTTATTTTTTTATATTTTTTAAAAAAAAATTTTAAATTTTTAATTAATTTTTAATTTTTTTTTAAATTTTTGTTTTTCTTTTATTTTACTTTTTTAATTTTTTTTAAAATTTTAAATGTTTTTTTTAATTTTCATATAATTTTTTTTTTTTAATTTTTTAAATTTTTTAAAACTCTTTTTAAATTTTTTTTTAAATTTAAAAATTTTTTAAAATTTTTTTTTCAAATTATTTAAAAAATTTTTAATTTTTTTTAAATTTTATAACAATTTTTAATTTTTTTTTAATTTTTATTTTTCTTTTATTTTACATTTTTAATTTTTTTTAAATTTTAAATGTTTTTTTTTAATTTTCTTATATTTTTTTTTTAAATTTTTAAAAATTTTTTAATTTTTTTTTAAATTTTAAAAAAATTTTTTTTTAATTTTTTAATTTTTTTTTTTTAAATTTTTATTTAACTTTTTTTATTTTTTTTAATTTTTTAAAAAAAAAATTTGAAAATTTTTTTAAATTCTTTGAAAATTTTTTAATTTTTTTTAAAAAATTTTTTATATTTTTTATTTAATTTTTCAAAAAATTTTATTTAATTTTTTTAATTTTTTTCAAATTTTTTTTTAAATTTAAAATTTTTTTTTGAAATTTTAAAATTTTTTTTTTAATTTTTATATATTTTTTTTTAAAAAATATTTAAATTTTTATTTAATTTTTTAATTTTTTAATTTTTATTTAAATTTAAAAAAATTCTTTTAATTTTTTAAAAATTATTTCTTTTTATTTCAAAAAATGTTTTTTTCATTTTTTAAAAATTTTTTTTATATTTTTTATTTAATTTTTTTTAAATTTTTATTTAATTTTTTAAAATTTAAAAAAAAAAATTTTTATATTTAAATTTTTTAAATTTTTTTTAAAAATTTAAAAAAAAAATTTCAAATTATTCAAAATTTTTTTAATTTTTTTTAAATTTTTATTTTTCTTTTATTTTACTTTTTTTTATTTTTTTTAAATTTTAAATGTTTTTTTTTAATTTTCTTATAATTTTTTAAATTTTTTTAAAATTTAAAAAAAATTTTTTTTAAATTTTTAAAATTTTTTTGAAAATTTAAAATTTTTTTTTTAAATTTTTTAAAATTTTTTTTAAAAATTTTTATTTAACTTTTTTTATTTTTTTTTAATTTTTTAAAAAAATATTTGGAAATTTTTTTAAATTTTTTTGAAAATTTTTTGAATTTTTTTTTAATTTTTTTGAAAATTTTTAAAATTTTTTTTTAAGTTTTTTATATTGTTTTTAATTTTTTAAAAAATTTTTATTTAATTTTTAAAATTTTTTAAAACTTTTTTTAAAAAATATTTTTAAATTTTTTTAAAATTTTTAAAATTATATTTTAATTTTTTAACAATTTTTTTTAAATGTTTAAAAAAATTTTTTTTAATTTTTTTTAAAATTTTTATTTAATTTTTTTAAATTTTTTTTAAATTTTTTTTCAAATTATTTAAAATTTTTAATTTTTTTTTTTAATTTTTTAGAATTTTTTTTAAATTTAAAATTTTTTGAAATTTTTTTTTAAATTTAAACATTTTTAAATTTTTTTTTAATTTTTTACAAAAAATTTTTTAATTTTTTACAAAAAATTTTTTAATTTTTTTTATATTTTTTAAATTTTTAAAAAAAATTTTTCTTTATTTTTTATTTCTTTTTAATTAAAAAAAAATATTTATTTTTGTTTTAAATTATTATTTTTTTAAAATTTTTTTATTTTTCTTTTAAATTTTTGTATATTTTTTTTTTTAAATTTTATTTTTCTTTTATTTTACATTTTTAAATTTTTTTTAAATTTTAAATGTTTTTTTTTAATTTTCTTATAATTTTTTTTTTAAAATTTTTAAAATTTTTTTAATTTTTGTTAAATTTTTAAAATTTTTTTTGAAAATTTAAAATTTTTTTTATATTTTTAAAATTTTTAAAAAAATTTTTTCTTTATTTTTTATTTTTTTTTAATTTAAAAAAAAATTATTTATTTTTGTTTTAAATTATTATTTTTTTTAAATTTTTATTTGTTTATTTTTTTAAAATTTTTTTATATTTCGTTTAAATTTTTGTATATTTTTTTTTATTTTAATTTTTTTATATATTAAAATTTTTTATTTTAATTTTTTTTCATTTTTTTTGAAAAAATTTTTTTTCATTTTTTTTAAAAAACATTTTAATTTTTTTTAATTTCTTTTATTTTTCTTTTAAATTTTTGTATATATTTTTTTATTTAAATTTTTTTTATATTTTAAATTTTTTTATTTTAATTTTTTTATTTTTTTTAAATTTTTTTTTAAATTTTTTTGAAATTTTTTTAAAATTTTTTTAAAATTTTTTTATATTTTTTTTTAATTTTTTTTAAATTTTTTATTTAATTTTTTAACAATTATTAAAATTTTTTTAAATTTTTATTTTTCTTTTATTTTACATTTTTTAATTTTTTTAATTTTCTTATAATTTTTCAATTTTTTTAAAATTTTTTGTAAATTTTTTTAAAATTTTTTTTAAAAAATTTGTTTTAATTTTTTAACAATTTTTTTAAAACAATTTTTATTTATTTTTTAATTTTTTTTTTAATTTTGTTTTAATTTTTTAACATTTTTTAAATTTTTTTTTTTAAATTTGAAGAAAAAAAAATTTATTCTTTTAAAATTATTTATTAATTTTTTTCTTTTTTTATATTTCTTATTTTAATTTTTTAAATTTTTTAAAGAATTTTTTAAAAAAATACTTTTTATTTAATTTTCCTTTAATTCATTTATTATTTTTTTTAAATTTTCTATATTTTAATTTTTAAATTATTTTTTTAATTTTTTTTATTTTTTTTTAAATTTGTATATTTTTTTATTTTTTAAAAAAATTTATTTTTTTATTTATTTATTTAAAATTATTATTTTTTTTAAATTTTTAAAAAAAAAATTAAATTTTTTAAAAATTTGTTTAATTTTTTAAATATTTTTACAAAAATTTTAACAAATTATTTTATAATTTTTTTTATTTTTTAATTTTTTTCATTTTTAAAATTTTTTTTATTCATTTTTGTTTTAAATTATAATTTTTTTTTTAAATTTTTAATTTTTTTTTTAATTTGTGTTTAAATTTTTTTTAATTTTTAAAATTTTTTTTTTTAAATTTTTAAAATTTTAAAATTTTTTTTTTAATTTTTCTTTGCTGTATTTTTTTTTAAATTTTTATTTATTTTTCTTAATTTTTTTAAAATTATTTATATTTTTTTATTTTTTTAAATTTTTTTTTATTCTTTCTAAATTTTTTTTTAATTTTCTTATAATTTTTTTTATTTTTTTAATTTTTTTAAAAAAAATTTTAAATTTTAAAAAAAATTTTAAATTTTTAAAAAAAAATTTTTTTCTTTATTTTTTTTTTAAATTTTTAAAAAATTTTTTAAATTTTTTAATTAATTTTTTATAAAAAAAATTATTTATTTTTATTTTTTTTATTTTTTTTAAAATTATTTATATTTTTTAATTTTTGAAATTTTTAAAAAATTTTTTTAAATTTTTTTTTAATTTTCTTAAAATTGTTTTTAGTTTTTTAAAAAAATTTAAAAGTATTATTGTTTTATTTAAAAAATGTTTTTTAATTTTATTTAAATTTTTTTTTAATTTTTATTTTTCTTTTATTTTAATTTTTTAATTTTTAAATAATTTTAATTTTTTTTAATTTTTTAAATTTTTAATTTTTTTAATTTTTCCTTGCTGGAATTTTTTTTTAAATTTTTATTTATTTTTTTTAATTTTTTAAAAAAATTTTTAATTTTCTTATAATTTTTTTTATTTTTTCTAAATTTTTTTTTCATTTTCTTATAATTTTTTTTATTTTTTTAATTTTTTTAAAAAAAAATTTAAATTTTAAGAAAAATTTTAAATTTTTAAAAAAACTTTTTTTTCTTTATTTTTTTTTAAATTTTTAAAATTTTTTAAAATTTTTTAAATTTTTTTAATTTTTTTTTTATTTATTTAAAAAAAAATTTATATTTTTTTTAAATTTATTCATTTTTAAAATTTTTTTTCTAATTTTTTAAAAAAATTATTTAAATTTTTTTTTTAATTTTTTTAAATTTTAATTTTTTTTAATTTCCTTGTATTTTTTTATTTTTTTTTAAATTTTAAAAAAATTTCTTTAATTTTTTTAAAATTTTTTTTTAAAAATTCGTTTTAATTTTTCAACAAATTTTTTTAAAATTTGTTTTATTTATTTTTTTTAATTAAAATTTTTTTTTAATTTTCTTGTAATTTTTTTTTTAATTTTCTTGTAATTTTTTATATTTTTTTTAAATTTAAAATTCTTTTTTAATTTTTTTTTTAAAAATTGATTTTAATTTTTCAACAAATTTTTTTAAAATTTGTTTTATTTATTTTTTTAAATTTTATTTTCTATATTTTTTAATTTTTAAATTTCTTTTTAAATTAAAAAAAAATTAAATTTTTTAAAAATTTGTTTAATTTTTTAAATATTTTAAAAAAAATTTTAACAAATTACTTTTAATTTTTTTTATTTTTAATTTTTTTAAATTATTAATTTTTTTTAATTTTTAAATTTTTTTAAAAGTTTTTTAAAATTTTTAAATTTTTTTTTAATTTTTTCTTTGCTGTATTTTTTTTTAATTTTTTTAAAAATTATTTTAAATTTTTTAAAATTTTTTTGAAATTTTTTAAAATTTTTTAAAATTTTTAAAATTTTTTTTAATTTTTTTAAATTTTTCTTTGCGGTATTTTTTTTTAAATTTTCATTTATTTTTTTAATATTTTTAAAATTATTTATTTTTTGTTATTTTTTTAAACTTTTTAAAATTTTTTTAAAGGTATTATTTTTTTATTTCAGAAATATTTCTAATTTTTTAAAAAAAATTGTTTAATTTCTATTTCTCTTTTATTTTAATTTTTTAATTTTTAAAATTTCTTAAAATTTTTTTTAAATTTTCTTATAATTTTTTTTATTTTTTAATTTTTTTCATTTTTAAAATTTTTTTTATTCATTTTTGTTTTAAATTATATTTTTTTTTGATTTTTTAAAAATTTTTTTAATTTTTGTTTAAATTTTTTTTAATTTTTTAAATTCTTTTTTAAATTTTTAAAATTTTTTAAATTTTTTTTTAATTTTTCTTTGCTGTATTTTTTTTGAAATTTTTATTTATTTTTCTTAATTTTTTTTAAAATTATTTATATTTTTTTATTTTTTGAAATTTTGAAATTTTTTTTTTAATTTTCTTGTTACGTATGTGGATTTTTTCCCATACGCCGCTCTCAACCACTTTTCGAGCTCGCGTCTACGAAGGGAAAACGCCCTAAAAATCCTTTTGCTTATCACATACCACTAAGGGGGGTCATGATCTCGACCATCTGGATCACGACCATGGGAACGGGAGTGACACGACGACGACCCCGAAGAATTTCCTTATATGGAAATTTCAAATGCATCCCCACTCATTTTTGGGACTATATAAACCCTTTGGTTTCTACCCTCTGCGGTTAAAAGCAGTACAGTTACGCGTAGAGTAACGTTGTGTCACGCTCGTACCGAGTCGGTTGAATTCAGTAAGATCGAGCTAAAGTCTCCGTCGGAATCATAGTTGACCCCATAGAATCCGCGAGTTCGGTTTACATTCTATTGGGCACTTTGTTATAGCCGCTCGTACGCCCCGCATCGCCAGTGCGTCAACACCGAGCAAATTAGTGGTAATTTTCACACATTTATTACACTATTTTCCCGCGACATTCACATTTGTACCAACTAATCTTGAATACACGAATGGTGTTCACTTCTAAATCGAGTTGATTCGTTAAAACCCATCTTTTACCCAGCGATCCTTATAAACTTAGTAGCGCTCACCCACTGATACAACTTTACCGCTCGAGTTGTATCAAATAAAAATTAAGAGTTACGAGGCATTAATAACATTTCCCGCGACTCCCTGATCTAGCATCAGGTTAGTTAGCAACCTTTCATCCAAACAAAGGAATTTTACCAACCTAGTGGCTCCCCGATTTCGCATCGGGTTCGTCCACGTTTAACCCTCCTACGGCTCCCCGATTTCGCATCAGGTTCGTCCGTATCCTACAGCTCCCTGGTTTCGCACCAGGTTCGTCTGTAAGTCTACCAACCTCCGAACAGCTCCCTGGTTTCGCACCAGGTTCGTCTGTGAATAATCCAACCTCCTAACAGCTCCTCGACTTCGCGTCGAGTTCGTCTGTGAACATCATCCTAGTGACACCCCGATTTCGCATCGGGTTCGTTCACGACGTTTCACCCTCCTGCGGCTCCCTGATTTCAAATCAGGTTCGTCCGCGCTTGACTCCATTCCTAGAGGCTCCCTGACTTCGCATCAGGTTCGTCCTCGCCGTCAATAATCCAAGCGGCTCCCTGATTTCGCATCAGGTTCGTCCGCGCACCTTACTAACAAATTCGTTAACCATATTCCTTGGGAAATACCCTTCTCGCCGGCCTCTCGCGTTGCCGCAGCCCCGGCTCGTAACAGAACTGGTGACAGCGGTGGGATGCTACTGCATTAGAATCGCCGTAAAATTTGGTTTTTAAATACGTTAAAATCACTCGTAATTTATTATTGACAATATACTAGTTTTCGCTAGTCAAGTCACTTAAGAAAGTTTCAAAATGACAAGCACACAGGCTAACGTCTCTTCTAACGACATTATGAACCTGACAGTTTCAATTGCAAACTCAATGTCGCTTTTGACGCAACGGACATGTATACAGAACATTACTATGTCAATTCCAACCTTCGACGGTGAAAGTCCACCCTTGACGCGCTTTGCACAAAATGTGGAAGACGGGTTAACTTTGATTCCTGAGGGTACGGAAGCTGAGTATCTTGCGATAATTTTAACAAAACTGATCGGTCCGGCACGTAGGTGCACGTTAGAGCACAAATTCAACTCTGTTAAGACATTAGTCCAACATTTGAAAAAGAGATTCGCGCCGGGAAGAAGTTTGTCATACTTCCAAGTAGAAATCGCGAAATTACATATTCGTGAAGGAGAAAGTCTGCGACAATACGTCGACAGGACCAGTCATCTCGTTTATTGTGCGCGCGGAGCTATTCGGGAAAGATATCTGGATCATGCTGAAGACTTCGTCAAAGAAATGGAAAAGGACGTTAAAGAAAACTTCATCGATGGTTTACCAGATCGAATTTCCTGGAAAGTGTCGGCTCAAACTCAAGACATCAAAACACTTGAACAAGCTTACGACGCCGTGCTCCAGATAGACAGAAAATTAAGGAATCGGCGACAGTCGCCCCGTAATGATTCACCCTCCAGGTGGTCTCGTCGAGAACATTACGCTGAAGATTCTCGCCACAACGACCGTCAAGTGTCGTATCCACATTCTCCAAGTAGGTACGACGAAAACAGGGATCGGTCTACAAGAACATCTGGTTTTGAAGAGGAACGAGAAGGACGGACACGTACGACGGCCTGGACTTTGCGTCACCGGAGCCCCTCGAAATCCCCTTCTTATCGCTCCGACTCATCGTACGCAGATGATGGAGAAAAACATTATTCCATCTTAAAAAATCCCGATAAAAATCGCAAGCCGAGTTTATACTGCTGGCATTGCGGTACGACCGGACATGACGGAAAATCCTGTAGGAAACATCCGCGTAGTCCGAGATATCAACGAGACTCGCGAGATTCATCTGTCGAATCTAACAAGTCTTTAAACTTCGATCGCGCTCAACGTATAGGCGACACGATGAGCGGAAACAAAGAAGCTCGCCAAAGGACAGTCCGCTTCGAAGAGGAAACCTCGTCAAGGAAGCACCTGCCCCACGCATCAAAACCAAGGTTCCAGAACTGGAGTCAGGAACGGGAGAATTCTTAATTGATGGCGGAGCATCCGTAAATTTAGTAGTTATTACCGCCCTGGGAGAAAATGCTACGATAAACTCTCGGGAAGAAATTGAATTAACTGGAATTACAACTAATCCAATTCATACATTAGGAACAACAATTCTTCACATCCACGAAGCTCCCGCACTTTTCTATGTGGTAAAAGAGCTTGCAATAGAAGCAGACGGACTAATAGGAAGCCCATTTTTAAAACAGGAGGAGGCCGAAATTTCCTATTACCATGGGACTTTGGTATTAAAAAATAAACCTACCCGACCTCTACGTTTTTCAAATTATCAGGACATACCTCAAACTAACAAACTACCGACGTCTACCAAACATCGTATTGAACCTAGGACGTCGCAACAGATTGCTATAACAATAACAAACCCAAGGATTAGGGAAGGATATTTACCACGTATCAAGACCCTCGAACATCTGTACATAGGGGAAGCAGTTGTAAAGAACAGTGAAGGAAAGTGCTACGTTATGGCAACAAACACCAGCGATGAACCCCTAGACGTGGAGATAGAACCGCAAACATTGGAGCCGTTTGATATCTTCAGTTCATCAGATGAAGATTTTTACTCAGCTGCAGAACACCCGTTAAATTTTAAAACTAACGAAGATAAGAAACAGAAAATCTTGGAAACTCTAAACACCAAACATTTGAACAAGGAGGAACTAAATTTTGTTACAAATTTAGTTAAAGAATTTCCTGACCGATTTTATCTTCCTGGAGATAAACTAGGTAAAGCTTCCGACTTTAAACATTCAATTCATACATCTAACGATATTCCAATCAATACGAGACAATATCGCTATCCTCTCATTCATCAAAAGGAAATTCAAAAACAAATCAGCGCCTTATTATCAAATGGTATAATTACACCTTCTAAATCTCCATATAATTCACCTTTATGGATCGTACCAAAGAAAGAAGATGAAAATGGAGTAAAACGTTGGCGATTGGTGATAGATTTCCGCGGTCTCAACGAAATAACAATTTCTGATAAATATCCATTACCTCAAATCACCGAGATTTTAGATCGACTAGGAGGAGCTAAATATTTTTCAGTCTTTGATCTCGCTAGTGGATTTCATCAAATAGAGATGGATCCGAAAGATAAAGCAAAAACAGCATTCACTACTCCAAATGGACATTACGAATTCTCTCGAATGCCTTTCGGATTAAAGAATGCACCACCCACCTTTCAACGCCTCATGGATCAAGCACTCACTGGACTTCAAGGAACAGACCTCTTTGTCTACTTGGATGACATAGTGATCTATGCATCATCCTTACAGGAACATAATATTAAAGTCAAAAAGTTGCTAAATCGCCTTCGAGAACATGGATTAACCCTGCAGACCAACAAATGTCAATTCTTGCGAAAGGAAGTTGCATACCTTGGACACATTATTTCAAAGGAAGGAGTAAGACCCGATCCTAGGAAACTAAAAGCTGTTCAAGATTTTCCTACACCTACAACGCAGAAGAACATTCAACAATTCTTAGGACTTGTAGGATATTACCGAAGATTCGTACCTAATTTCACCACAAAGGCAAAACCTTTAATTAACCTATTAGGAAAAGGCATCAAATTCAAATGGACTGAAGAACAAGACCAAAGTTTTAAGCAATTACGTAACGAACTTTGTCAACAACCCATATTGCAATATCCAGATTTCAGTAAACCATTTATTGTAACAACAGATGCCTCCGATTACGCTATTGGAGCTGTACTTAGCCAAGGCGACATAGGAAGCGACCTGCCGATTGCCTACGCATCCCGCAGCCTAAATAAACCTGAGAAGAACTACTCAGCTACTGAAAAGGAATGTTTGGCCATGGTTTACGCCGTAAGATACTTCAGGCCTTATATCTATGGAACCCCATTCACCCTCGTTACAGATCACAGACCACTGTTATGGCTACACTCTGTCAAAGACCCCACTTCTAGACTAATGAAATGGAAACTCCGACTTTTGGAGTACGAGTACCAGGTTGTCCACAAATCCGGAAAGACGAATAAGAACGCAGACGCATTATCGCGCAACCCCTCTTCTGCCTGCCTACCACTTATTCCACGAGAACTCCAGGATCCTGACTTCAAAGTCCAGATACCGAAAACAGACGCTAACACCGAGACAATTGGGCACCGTATACGACAGCTACGTCGCGACAGGGAAAACCGACCTAAGTATCGGGAGACAAGTAGCAGTTCAGATGAGATAGAAGACACCGCACGTGGGAACGTTCAACATTCTCCAATTATACACAAGAACAGATCTTTTCCCAGCTTATCTCAAGAGGTAACCATGCCAGATGAACGCCAGGGAACCATAAACACTTTTTCGCCCGCAGCAAACTCCACTCAAATCGTTCCTTTAGATAAGGACCAAACCTTATTTGACGATCTGATATCCTTTGAGGAACCGGCCGAAAATACTGTAATAGAAAATGCAAGAAACATTCAACAAGATTTATTTGGTACACCACAAGTATCAACAGAAGTCATGGATGAACCTTTACAACCCTCAATAAACCAGCTACCTGCAGGAGCCACGACCGAAGTCAGTGTGGAACAACCACCTGACAGCAGGTCAACTCAATCAAGGGTTTTCGACCGCACGCTTGACCCTTACCCGTTCTTCACTACCGACACCGAGAATTCAAATGACCTTGACAATCTGGAAGAGATCCCGCTAGACCAACCACATAAGATTATCATTTCTTCAAACACCTTTACCGCTGAAGAAGGACATTACGTACACTTCATTTCTGCCGATTGCAATTTAGTAAACCCAGTTGGAAAATTATTGCTGGACACCGAAATGATTAATAAACCGAATCTTTTAGCAGCTCAACCGAAAAAGGGACGGGTGATAACAACCGACAATGGATCATTTAAAACCTTTAGTATAATAGTCTCGGATAACTTCTTTGATAATATTAAAAGAGTAGACGTGCTTAACGGATTGAAAACTCTTCAACACACCCTGGATCAAAATCAGATTAAATCATTTCGAATTTCTGCCACGGGAGACCTTCACAAAATACCGTCCAATGAATTCGTCAAGATATTAGAAGAGGTTTTCATAGGAACCTGCCTACAGATTACTTTATGCAACTGTATCATCACTACACCATCCGAAGAGGACAGACAGCACATCATTTGCGAAGCTCACGACAGTTTAATTGGAGGACACAAAGGAGTAACGAAGACCTACAAACGCATCCGATCAAAATTCTATTGGCCACAAATGCGCAACGACATTCAAGACTACATCCGAAGATGTCAAAGTTGTCAAGAGCAGAAATTAGTTCGAGCGAAAACTCGTCAGCCGATGTTGATCACCGACACACCTATAGGAGCCTTCGACAAAATTTCCTTGGATACAGTGGGACCTTTACCAATTACACCCAGCGGGAACAGACATATTCTCACTATTCAAGATAATCTAACGAAATATTGCGTAGCTGTAGCAATACCTAATATTCGAGCTGCTACAATTGCAGATGCGTTCGCTAGACAATTCATCGCAATCTACGGTACACCCCGCGCAATATTAACAGACAAAGGAACTAGCTTCATCGGAACACTTATGACAAATTTATCCGAAATATTTAAAATCAAACAAATCACAACCTCGGGATATAGACCACAAACCAACGGATCTTTAGAACGAAGTCACATCGTACTCACCGAATATCTCAAGCATTACATGGATAATTACGAAGACTGGGATTTACTAATACCGTTTGCAATGTTCTCTTATAACACATCCGTTCACGAAGCAACGAATTTCACCCCATACGAATTAATCTTTGGAAAACCAGCTCGAGAACCAAGTTCTTTCCCAACTGGCGAAAAATTAAAGTCGTTTGGAGACTACTTAATAGAATTAATAACACACATGACTAATATTCGTAATATAGCTTCCGATAACCTAAACAAAGCAAAAATTCGTTCGAAAAATTATTACGATGCTCACGCAAGACCAGCAACATTTAACAAAGGCGACTCTGTCTACGTACTCAAAGAACCGCGCACCAGTAAATTTGATCCACATTACATAGGGGCATAGCAGTACAAACAGGACATCACGGATCTTGGGAAACTTCATGCCGAGTGGGTACTACACTCACACCAAGGCCGTATAACCGCAGCACGGGAGGAATCGTCAAGAGGGGCCGAAGCTCTTTGACTCGGAAGACCAGTGTCAAGTCGGTGGGCGTCCAAAAAACCGACATTAAACCCCATCGCTGCATCCCGGATTGGTCCTCAAAGAATTAACGGACGATAACATTCGCAATTGGACACCGGGGAATCAAATCACAAAAAGACGCAAACATGAGAACCATCTCGGTGGGTGAATTCGGCAAGACTGTGCGCTGTTTCGTTACGAATGTGGAGGACATCACCACCTTCTGGGTCACCTTGGAGGTGTTCGCAGAGGCAACGACCGTCATGTATTAGGAACTGAATGCCCACATGACCTCCAGACCACACTTGTGTCAGCCAACATTGGGCAGCGTCAGACCGGGACTACTCGTGGCCGTAAAATTCATCGGCAAAGGGTGGCTTCGCGCCGAAATCACCAATCTATATGGAATGACATGCACCATCTTCCTCGGAGACCACGGCATATCAGTGGATTGCCTGGTCACGCAACTGCGCTCTTTACCACTCCGGTTCCATGCCCTACCATGGCAGACAACAAGGATCCGGCTGAGGGACGTGAAGCCTCGATCTTGAAGACCGCTACACAGGATGACGCATATCGCGGAATTAGTCATGGGAAGGAGAAAGGGTTGCCTCAAGGACATCCAGCCAACGATAGATGGCATCACCGCAACGCTGCTCCTCGACCGGCTACCCGGACAACCTCCACTAGACGTCGTCGACCACTGGCTGGAGCTGGGCTACGTGATACCCAGCGACGACTAAACTTTTACACCCCGCAACACCTAGCGATAAGTACACATTACATTACACTACACCAGACAATTCTTTCTCACACTCTTGTTTACAAAAGGATTTGTGGGGCGTTTTTCCTTCTTTTGAAAAGCATCACGAGAATCGCGATGTTTTGTCTAAGGGGGGAGATGTTACGTATGTGGATTTTTTCCCATACGCCGCTCTCAACCACTTTTCGAGCTCGCGTCTGCGAAGGGAAAACGCCCTAAAATCCTTTTGCTTATCACATACCACTAAGGGGGGTCATGATCTCGACCATCTGGATCACGACCATGGGAACGGGAGTGACACGACGACGACCCCGAAGAATTTCCTTATATGGAAATTTCAAATGCATCCCCACTCATTTTTGGGACTATATAAACCCTTTGGTTTCTACCCTCTGCGGTTAAAAGCAGTACAGTTACGCGTAGAGTAACGTTGTGTCACGCTCGTACCGAGTCGGTTGAATTCAGTAAGATCGAGCTAAAGTTTCCGTCGGAATCATAGTTGACCCCATAGAATCCGCGAGTTCGGTTTACATTCTATTGGGCACTTTGTAATAGCCGCTCGTACGCCCCGCATCGCCAGTGCGTCAACACCGAGCAAATTAGTGGTAATTTACACTATTTAACCGCGACATTCACATTTGTACTATAATCTTGAATACACGAATGGTGTTCACTTCTAAATCGAGTTGATTCGTTAAAACCCATCTTTTACCCAGCGATCCTTATAAACTTAGTAGCGCTCACCCACTGATACAACTTTACCGCTCGAGTTGTATCGAATATAAATTAAGAGTTACGAGGCATTAATAACATTTCCCGCGACTCCCTGATCTAGCATCAGGTTCGTTCGCAACCTTTCATCCAGAACAAGGAGTAATTACCAACCTAGTGGCTCCCCGATTTCGCATCGGGTTCGTCCACGCTTAACCCTCCTACGGCTCCCTGATTTCGCATCAGGTTCGTCCGCATCCTACAGCTCCCTGGTTTCGCACCAGGTTCGTCTGTATGTCTACCAACCTCCGAACAGCTCCCTGGTTTCGCACCAGGTTCGTCTGTGAATAATCCAACCTCCTAACAGCTACTCGACTTCGCGTCGAGTTCGTCTATGAACATCATCCTAGTGACACCCCGATTCCGCATCGGGTTCGTTCACGACGTTTCACCCTCCTGCGGCTCCCTGATTTCAAATCAGGTTCGTCCGCGCTTGACTCCATTCCTAGAGGCTCCCTGAGTTCGCATCAGGTTCGTCCTCGCCGTCAATAATCCAAGCGGCTCCCTGATTTCGCATCAGGTTCGTCCGCGCACCTTACTAACAAATTCGTTAACCATATTCCTTGGGAAATACCCTTCCCAGACCTTCTCGCCGGCCTCTCGCGTTGCCGCAGCCCCGGCTCGTAACAATATTTTTTTTTATTTTAAATTTTTTTATATTTTAAAATTTTTTTTTTTAATTTTTTTAAATTTTTTTAATTTTTTTAAAAAAAAATTTTTAAAATTTTTAAAAATTTTTAAAATTTTGTTTTAATTTTTTAACAATTTTTTTAAAATGTTTTTTAAAAAAATTTTAATTTTTTTTCAATTTTTATTTAAAATTTTTATTTAATTTTTAAAATTAATTTTTTTTTATTTTTTTTATATTTAATTTTTTTTAAATTTTTTTAAAAAATTTTTTACAAAAAATTTTTTAATTTTTTTATATTTTTAAATTTTTAAAAAAAAATTTCTTTATTTTTTATTTTTTTTTAAATTTAAAAAAAAAATTATTTTGTTTTAAATTTAAATTTTTATTTGTTTATTTTTTTTAATTTTTTTATTTTCCTTTTAAATTTTTGTACATTTTTTTTATTTAAAATTTTTTTTATATTTTAAAATTTTTTTAAATATTTTTAAAAAAAATTTTGAAAATTTTTTGAAATTTTTTTAAAATTTTTTGAAATTTTTTTTAAATTTTTTTTAAAATTTTTTTATATTTTTTATTTAATTTTTTTTAAATTTTTATTTAATTTTTCAAATTTTTTAATTTTTTTTTTTAAATTTAAAAAAATTCTTTTAATTTTTTTAAAATTATTCCTTTTTATTTCAAAAAATGTTTTTTTATTTTTTTTAATTTTATTTTTCCTTTATTTTAATCTTTTAATTTCTTTAAATTTTTTTAAATTTAAAAAAAAATTTAATTTTTTTTATTTTTGTTTCGTGTACATGCTGTATATAGTGCTTTTTCTTCTTACTAGATTTAAGACGTATCACATAAGTTACTTTTAATAATAGTGTCGCCATCTGACGCGACACAAAGCGTTCATGAGCTTCTCTCCCCCCACTAATCAACTAACTACGTTTCCGCGATCGCGGAAGTCTTCTCTCCGTCTGCCAGGTAGTCGGTTCTGGTCGGTTCAATGCTCGTGTTCGCAATTCTTGCGAATTCTATACTGGTTACGCGAGAGAGAAATAGTGAACGCTTGATAATATCATCGATATCTGTTCCTCGCTCGCGTTACGTACGATTCATACCTGATACTCGGGTTAAAAGTTAGTGTGACAAAAGAACTTGTAAAGACGAAAACTTTATTATAATCGTTCAAGCCTACGGGACGTTACAAACTAGACGATATTTAAAACTATCCTTATTCTACTCAAATTTACTTATATCTAGTTAACCTTCTTCCAACTAATACACCAAAGGACTGCGTATCGGTTACAGCCACTTGCTTTGTCTAAGATCCTAACTTAAACAAATGGTCCTTCGAGCCGGAGTGTGGTCATTTAAAAATTCACTCTGCTGAAACAAAGGAATCCGTTACGTTGTCCGTTGTCTCCACGAGGCATCGAACGTTATCGAACACTCTCAAGCCCGTTCGTAAGGTGTAAACAGTGCCGGTCACATAGTTTTTCTGCTACCGAACGTCCTAGTATCTGAAACACAATGGATATACTCATATCAGAACAGAAATACTTGTACGGACGAATTGCAAGGTTAACGGAAAATATGAAGAAGCTCGGCGCTAGCAAAATTACGAAAGGCGTAATTATTTCTCGGTTGGAACTTTTGGAAACTTACTGGACTACGTTTCTCCAGACTCACTCAAAATTGTGCGCTAGTTTCAAGGAAGAGCATCAGGAAAAACCGTACTTCAAAGACGACCACATGAGCTTGTGCGAGGAAGCTTACTTACAACAGAAGGCTAGTCTGCTCGATACTCGAGACAACTTCCCGGATGAACTGGACGAAACTGTACATACTGGAACCGACTCCCAAGGAAGGACCTTGGAAAGGATACCTATCCCTAAATTCTCTGGGGACTATCAAAACTGGCCAAGCTTTCGCGATCTGTTTCGTTCTCTGGTAATCAAAAATTCGAATCTATCTGAAGTGGATAAACTACATTATCTACAAACCAGTCTAACCGATGAAGCAGCTCGACTGATTCAGAACGTCACACTAACGACTTCAAACTTCAAGCGAGCGTGGGAGACCATTATGGAGCAGTACGACGTCCCGCGTCTCCTCATTCACGCTCACGTAACAAAGCTCCTGTCTTTGCCTGCGATGAAGAAGGAATCAGCTCAAGAACTAAAGGAATTGCTTCATGGAACTCGGAACGCAGTGGACGCGTTAGCCACGCTGAAGCTGCCTGTCGAGCACTGGAGTGCTTTCTTGGTTGTCCTCACTGCAGAACGTCTAGATCCAACAACGAGGATGGCCTGGGAGATGTCCATCGGAACGGCGCCGGAGCATCCGACCTTCGATCAAATGAAGACCTTTCTCAGTTCTCAAGTGAGAGCGCTGGTGGCGTCTGGAGGCACCGCCAGTGGATCAGCTGGTCAAAACCGTTCCGGAAGTGACAAAAACTCGTCTGGAGCTTCTACTGGAGCAGCTCGTCGGCCCAAGACGCACTGCGTTACGAAAAACGCAAACGGGACACAAAAATGTGCTCTGTGTCAGGGCGAGCATTTTATACTGTATTGTCCGAAGTACAAGGCCATGAGTCCCCTGGAGAGGAAAAATAGGGTAATGGAAAAGCACTTGTGCTTCAATTGTCTGGCCTCGCATTCTTCTCGCGACTGCAAATCAGTCAAGCGCTGCCAACTTTGCATGGGTAAGCATCATTCCACTATCCATATTCCAATCGAACAAACTTCTTCCTCTGTTGCAATTTCGAAGGTAGACGAGCAACTCGCACATTCTGGAAAGAGCGCTTCTGCGTCGCTGAGCCCGACCACTGCTACAACTCATTGCGCTCAGGTGCAACCTCCTGGCGCTGCCGTACTTCTTGCAACTGCGTTAGTCAGAGTGGCGTCCAATTCTGGGGAGAAGGTGACCGTTCGAGCGATGATCGATCCCTGCTCCGAGGTGTCCTTGATCGGTGAGAGTATCGCTCAACTATTAAGACTCCCAAGGTCACCCACAAATATTCCAGTTATAGGAGTCGCGAAAAATAAAACATACTCGAGGGGTTCGGTAACGATTCAAGTATCACATCGCAGCCGCGATTCGATCGGTTTCTCAACACAAGCTCTGGTACTGCAGAGAATCTCCTCGTATCGGCCGAGTCCGGTTTCGGTTTCTACTTCTTGGTTTCACTTAACCGATCTTGAACTAGCTGACCCTGAATTTGCCTCCTCTAGAAAGGTTGATATTCTCTTAGGCGCGGAAGTCTATTCACAAATTATCCGTGAAGGATTACGGCACGGACCTCCTCGCACGCCGGTAGCTTAAGCTACCACTCTGGGCTGGATTCTAACCGGCTTGGTCGGCAATCCAGATAATTTCTCTAAAACGAAAGCTGCTGTCACTCTTCAGTGTACCACTGACTTCGATATATCGGAGATCTTGCAAAAATTCTGGAAGCAAGAAGAGGTGTCGGCACCACTTTCTATATTAACCGCGGAAGAGAAGGCTTGCGAAGATCACTTCGTTCGTACGCATTCTCGCGATAACAGTGGCAGGTATATCATCCGGATACCGTTTTCTCGTTCTAATAAAGACCTCGGTCTTTCTCGTGTAACCTCCGAGGTTCTCCTAAGAAAACTGGAGAGAAAATTCCATAATAGTCCTGAATTGGAAACGGCGTATCGCCAATTCATGGAAGAGTATGAGACGCTCAATCATATGACTCTGGCCGCGGAAAATGCTCGCGATACTTCTAACTTTTATTATTTACCTCACCATGGGGTAATACGTTCGTCTAGTACTACTACAAAACTTAGAGTAGTTTTTAACGCGTCGTGTAAAACGACTTCTGGTTTTTCTCTAAACGATATAGTTCATACAGGTCCGAATTTACTACCGGAAATATTCGACATTCTAACACGCTGGCGACTCCACTCCATTGTATTCTCGGCGGACATTGAAAAAATGTACCGCCAAATACGCGTCCATAACGACGACTGCGACTTCCAACGCATTCTGTGGCGGAAGAAATCCTCGGAGCCAGTACAAGCGTACCGGCTACGCACGGTAACGTACGGGATGGCGTGTGCCCCCTATCTAGCTATTCGTACGCTTAAACAATTAAGCTCGGATGAACGGGAACGCTACCCTTTAGCAGCACCGTGTTTACTAGACGACGTTTATATGGACGATGTGATTTCGGGAGCTGGAACCTTGCCGGTCGCTCTTGAACTCCAGAGAGAGTTACTTTCCTTGCTCAAGGCGGGCGGATTTAAACTTAGAAAGTGGACCTCGAATCGGCCCGAGCTCCTCGAAAATCTGCCTCACGATTATATTGCTTCTACTCCTGAACTCTCATGCAATTTCGAGGGCACTTTCTCGTTGCTAGGTTTGAAATGGCAGACCAGCCTAGACTGCTTTATTTTTACCGTATCGTCGAAAACCCGAGACGAAGCTCTAACAAAACGCGCCGTCTTTCGGGAGACTGCGAGTCTGTACGATCCGTTAGGATTTCTTGCACCGGTAATAATTGTCGCGAAAATATTCGTACAATCGCTCTGGCTCCTAAAACTGGAATGGGACGAACCGCTCCCTACTTCTTTAGTGGAAACTTGGGAACATTATTATGCCGGGTTAGGAGCTCTCTCCTCCTTGAGGATACCTCGCTGGGTTCTCGTAAACCCGGAAGCTGGATCCTACGAATTACACGGTTTCGCAGACGCGTCCGAAAAAGCTTACGCCGCGGTTATATACATACGGTCCTCGTTCGATCGGTCAACTCCCCGAATAAGTTTGATCGCCGCTAAAACTAGAGTCGCTCCGTTAAAACAAAACTCTCTACCTCGCCTCGAATTGTGCGCTGCTACTCTTCTCACTCGGTTAATGATACGCGTTACTAAGGTTTTGAAATTACCACTCTGCGACGTACACCTTTGGTCGGACTCGACAATAGTTTTGAATTGGCTAAAAGGACAACCCTATCAATGGAAGACATTTGTCGCCAACCGCGTCTCCGAGATTCAAACCTCTCTACCGAGTGCGAAATGGCATCACGTTCGGACGAAAGAAAACCCAGCCGACTGCGCGTCGCGCGGTATAAACGGCGCTACGCTCGTGAATCATTCACTATGGTGGCAAGGGCCATCATTCTTACGAAACTCTAAGTATAATGGCGAGTCAAAGCACATGGTCGATCTCAGTACGACGGAGGAGAAACGCGTACAAACTATATTACACACTACTACACTAACCCCGAGCTTCTCTTTAGAGGACTTCTTAGCGAGATATTCGTCACTTAAGAAATTAACTCGCGTAACTGCTTGGTGCCTGCGTTATATGTGTCAGCTTCGACGCAAGCCCTCGCCGTTCTCTCAATTTAACTACATTCAAGCTCGCGAGATAGAGGATGCTAAACTTACCTTAGCAAAAGTTGTACAGCGCTGCGCGTTTCCTAGCGAACTCTCGATTCTGGAAAAATCCGCTACCATCTCCAGGGGGCCCCTTTCTCGTCTGGCCCCATTTCTGGACGACCAGAACGTCCTGAGGGTCGGTGGTCGCTTAAAGCATTCACTCCTGGATTTCGACCAGAAGCACCCGATTATTTTACCTGAACAGGGAAATTTCACCGTTTTAATTATTCGTGATTGTCACGAACGAGTTCTCCACGGCGGCACTCAACTTACCTTGAGTTCGCTGCGACAAGAATACTGGATTCTCAGGGGACGACGTGCAGTCCGTAACTATATACACTCTTGTGTCACGTGTTGGCGATGGCGCGCCAAAACTTCCCAACAGCTGATGGGAAATCTTCCTTCGTCGCGCGTTACCCCAGCTAGACCTTTTCTTCACTCCGGGGTAGACTACGCTGGGCCCTTTCTAACAAAAACATCTCCAGGACGCGGACATCGAACTCGAAAGTCCTACGTCGCCGTCTTCATTTGCTTGTGCACTCGCGCTATCCACTTGGAACTTGTCACGGATTACACAACAGACGCTTTTCTAGCCGCCTACCGTCGCTTCGTTTCTCGACGAGGTAACTGCGCTTCGATACGCAGCGACTGTGGGACAAATTTCGTCGGTGCAGACAAGGAGTTACGACGTTTGTTCTCCGACGCCTCCGGCGAACTGGGGAAGTTGGCGCCTCTACTGGCCGACCTGGGTACTACCTGGATATTCAATCCACCGGCCGCTCCCCACTTCGGGGGGATCTGGGAGTCCGCCGTGAAGTCTATGAAGCATCACCTTCGTCGAGTCATTGGCGACACCCCACTGACGTTTTAGGAGATGACTACTCTCCTGAATCAAATAGAGACTTGCCTAAATTCCAGGCCGCACTTACCGTTGAGCGACGAACCAGACAATTTTCAGTTTTTAACTCCGGGGCACTTTCTTATAGGCTCTGCATTAATAGCAATTCCTGAACCTTCTCTCACTGCGGAGTCGTCAAATCGACTCGCTCGCTGGCAGAAAATTCAGCAAATGAGGGATCACTACTGGAAGCGGTGGTCTGCCGAATAGCTCTGCAAGGACGTCCGAAGTGGATCGCTGCCCACCCTAACGTTCAGCCCGGACAACTCTGCCTCGTGAAGAACGAGGCAACTCCACCAACTCACTGGCCGATTGGACGCATCACTGAAGTTCATCCTGGACCGGATGGCCTTGTACGCGTTGTCACAATCCGGACACCCAAGACGACACTACAGCGCCCTATTGCGAAAATAAGTCTTTTCCCCTCGGAGCCAAGCGACGAGGCTCTATAAATCTTGGTTGCTTTCTTTGTTCATATTCGTCGCGCACCCGCTACGAAGGCGGGCGGAATGTTTCGTGTACATGCTGTATATAGTGCTTTTTCTTCTTACTAGATTTAAGACGTATCACATAAGTTACTTTTAATAATAGTATCGCCATCTGACGCGACACAAAGCGTTCATGAGCTTCTCTCTCCCCACTAATCAACTAACTACGTTTCCGCGATCGCGGAAGTCTTCTCTCCGTCTGCCAGGTAGTCGGTTCTGGTCGGTTCAATGCTCGTGTTCGCAATTCTTGCGAATTCTATACTGGTTACGCGAGAGAGAAATAGTGAACGCTTGATAATATCATCGATATCTGTTCCACGCTCGCGTTACGTACGATTCATACCTGATACTCGGGTTAAAAGTTAGTGTGACAAAAGAACTTGTAAAGACGAAAACTTTATTATAATCGTTCAAGCCTACGGGACGTTACAAACTAGACGATATTTAAAACTATCCTTATTCTACTCAAATTTACTTATATCTAGTTAACCTTCTTCCAACTAATACACCAAAGGACTGCGTATCGGTTACAGCCACTTGCTTTGTCTAAGATCCTAACTTAAACGATTTTTTTAAAATTTTTATTTGTTTATTTTTTTAAATTTTTTTTATTTTTCTTTTAAATTTTTGTATATTTTTTTTTATTTTAAATATTTTTTTTAATTTTTTATTTTAATTTTTTTTTATTTTTTTGAAAATTTTTAAAATTTTTTTTTTAATTTTTTTATATTGTTTTTAATTTTTTAAAATTTTTAGTTAATTTTTTAAATTTTTAAAATTTTTTTTAAAAAATATTTTTAAATTTATTTAAAATTCTTAAAACTATGTTTTAATTTTTTAACAATTTTTTTTAAATTTTTAATTTTTTTTTCAATTTTTTTTAAAAGTTTTATTTAATTTTACAAAATTTTTTTAAAAAAATTTTTTTTTTTTTTATATTTAAATTTTTTTTAAATTTTTTAAAAAATTTAAAAAAAAATTTTCAAATTATTTGAAACTTTTTTAATTTAATTATTTTTTTTTTAAATTTTTAAAAAATTTTTTTAAAAAATTGTTTTAATTTTTTAAAAAATTGTTTTAATTTTTTAACAATTTTTAAAATTTTTTTTAATTTTTATTTTTCTTTTATTTTACTTTTTTAATTTTTTTTTAAATTTTTATTTTTCTTTTATTTTACTTTTAATTTTTTTTTTAAATTTTATGTTTTTTTTTAAATTTTTTGAAAATTTTTTGAAAATATTTAAAAAAAAATTTTTAAATTTTTTAAATTTTTTTTTTAAATTTTTATTTAATTTTTTTTAATTTTTTTATATTTTTTAAAAAATTTGTTTTAATTTTTTAACAATTTTTAAATTTTTTTAAAATTTTTATTTTTCTTTTATTTTACTTTTTTAATTTTTTTAAATTTTAAATGTTTTTTTTTAATTTTCTTATAATTTTTTTTTTTTAAATTTTTTAATTTTTTTAAAAATATTTTGAAATTTTTATTTAATTTTAAAATTTTTTTAATTTTTTTTATATTTTTCAAATTTTAAAAAAAATTTTTCTTTATTTTTTTTTAATTTAAAAAAAATTATTTATTTTTGTTTTAAATTATTATTTTTTTAATTTTTATTTGTTTATTTTTTTTAATTTTTTATTTTTCTTTTAAATTTTTGTATATTTTTTTATTTAAAAAAGAAATTTTTTATATTTTAAAATTTTTTTATTTTTTTAATTTTTTTAAAAAAATTTTTGTAATTTTTTAAAATTTTTAAATTTAAAAAAAATTTTAATTTTTTTTCAATTTTTATTTATTTTCTAAAATTTAAAATTTTTTTTTTATTTTCCTTTATATTTAAAATTTTTTCAATTTTTTTACAAAATTTTTAAATTTTTTTCAAATTATTTGAAAATTTTTTAATTTATTTTTTTTTATATTTTTTTTAATTTTTAAAAATTTTTTTTTAAAAAAATGTTTTAATGTTTTAACAATTTTGTAATTTTTTTTAAATTTTTATTTAACTTTTTTTATTTTTTTTTAATTTTTTAAAAAAAATTTTGAAATTTTTTTAAAATTTTTTTGAAAATTTTTAAAAATTTTTTTTAAATTTTTTTTTATATTTTTTATTTAATTTTTTTTAAATTTGTATTTAATTTTTTAAATTTTTTTATAAATTTTTTTGATAATTTTTTTAAAATTATTTCTTTTTATTTCAAAAAACGTTTTTTTAATTTTTTTTAAATTTTATTTTTCCTTTCTTTTAACCTTTAAAATTTTAATTTTTTTTTAAATTTTTAGAAAAAAATTTTTAATTTATTTTGTTTTTTTAAATTTTTATTTTTCTTTTATTTTACTTTTTTAATTTTTTTAAATTTTAAATTTTATTTTAAATTTTCTTATTTTTTTAAAATTTTTTTTAAATTTTTAACAATTTTTAAATTTTTTTTAAAATTTTTATTTTTCTTTTATTTTACTTTTTTAATTTTTTTAAATTTTAAATGTTTTTTTTAATTTTCTTATAATTTTTTTATTTTTTTTAAATTTTTTAATTTTTTTAAAAATTTTTTGAAATTTTTATTTAATTTTAAAATTTTTTTTAATTTTTTTTTAAATTTTTTTAAAATTTTTAAATTTTTTTTTAAATTTAAATTTTTTTTTAAATTTTTTTTTTAATTTTGTACAAAATTTTTTTTAATTTTGTCACGTCCCGGGTGAAGGTCTTTTTTAGGGGAATGACATAGTTGGGGTAGATCGGGAGGAAGCCTTGGCACGAAAACCAGTTTCGCGACACAAGGCTAGTTGGGGGAGTTTAGGCACGAAAACCAGCTTCGCGGCACTAAGCAGGATAGGACTTTGGCACGAAAACTAGTTTTGCGGCACAAAGTGAGGCAGGAGTTAGGCACGAAAACAAGTTTCGCGGCACTAGGAACGATGGGAGTTAAGCACGAAAACAGGTTTCGCGGCACTAGGAACGATGGGAGTTAGGCACGAAAACAGGTTTCGCGGCACTAGGCACGATGGGAGTTAGGCACGAAAACAAGTTTCGCGGCGCAAGCAACCAGGGAAGGTAAAGCAGTAATCAAGCACCAGAGTGACACCCGTTAGACACAAGCATGGGTATTTAAAGTCCTGATAATTGGATTTACCGTTGCATTAATATAAGAAACCTCGCGTTATATTTCTTTATAATAGAGGTAACGGTATGGTCGTACAAGGCCTATACGAAAGTAAGCCTTGTAAACACTGTAAGAAATCCCGGAGTTCGCGAACCGAGATCAGCTGTTGCAGTGGCTTGTTATGATTCGGTAATTCCGTAACCGAAGGATCACTACAATAATTCGAAGCGTTATTTAGAATAAGAACGTTTATTCAGTTCAAAGCATATGTGGTAATATTATAATAATGCGTGGGACGTTGAGCATTAGCACAAAACATTTATATAAATGGTAAACAATAGCAATATATAGATGAACATGAAATATGCGAGTATTAGCAATAGACAAGAATATGAATAGCAATAAGCGTTAGGAATGTTAAGATGATATAAACGATAAGCAATAATAAGAAAAGCATAAGCAAGAAAGTGTAATATAAATGGCGATGATATGCAGTGTTATAATAAGTAATATTAATTGCTCACAGTTGTTGTCGAAAGTGAATCTCTCGTCGAGAGTAGTTGCACTGAATTTAATGCACGTTAGTTAAATTGTTACTTTCGTTGAACTGTTTCTATGGAAGAGCTTTCCGTAGAAGAAGAGTCCGTAGAAGAAGAGTGCTACGGCCTCTGGGGCCCTTGTATTTATACAGTGTTTAGGTATGAGGGGTGTGCGCGGTATGCACCGTGACTCATGCACGAAATATGCGTCGCAATAAGACTTCCGGGTTTTTTATAAAGGGCATTCGAAAAGGACTTCGCAATATTATTTCCGGGGTTTTTATGAGGGGCGCTCGAGAAGGGGGACTCAAACTAGTTACATGTGGTTTGCGTGTTTTGATTGGAACGGGGTAAGAGTGGCTTTGACTCGGTGGGTCGTAGGGAGGTCGTGAGACGTAGTCTCGATGTAAGAGGGTTTTTGGGACGAGGGACTTGTTTAGACTTTGAAGGTGAGGGAGGAGATCGTGCCTCGTAGGGCGTAGAGGGAAGGGGATTTCGTAGTAGATCATCTTGAGATAGGGACCGCTAAGGTATATCGTCAAGGTGGTCGGTAGTTGGGAAAAAGGGGTAAGATTTGAATTCGAGGGATTTTGGCGAAGATTTGGAGTTATTTGTGGGGAAGACTCTAATTACGACTGCGCGAAAAATAGTGGGACGTCACACCTCCCCCCTTATATGAAGAAATGCCTGCATTTCTTAACATTAAGGAGCGGGATGGACTTAGCTGTTCGCCATCACGCGAAAAACAAATATATATTTATGGTGCCCCGAAAAAATGAAAATAATAAAAAAAATTTGATTTTTAATAATGAAATTATTACTAAAGGGAAATATATACAAGGGATTTATTTACAAGGAAGAGGGGGGTGGAAGGAAGATTTTGTTGTGCCCTGCGTGATGGCTCGCAAGGCTGGTACGGGATCTGGCGTAATCGTGGGTTCGGGAGTGATTAAAGGATGAGAATCCACCGGATGAACTACACCAAGTGTGATTAAACCCAAAGACTAAGTCTTTATTCAAAAACACTTAAACTAGACCGGAGTGTACAAGTAGGAATTAACCGTGTTAACTGGTCGAGAGTCGGCTCTAGAGTCTCTCGATTTGCGGCGGCAAATCGGTTTTTATTGCGCTATTGGGCGTGGTGCCGTCGCTTCGCGTTGCCGTGCATGGTCACGTTGCAACGCTCGCAATTTCGCTGATTTTGTAGTTTCGCGCTTTGCCTCGCAACTGATTTTGCTTAGGAACGTCTCGAACGTTCTGGAGTAGTATAATGGTTAATATGAAGTATAATATGTCGCGTGACACGTGTGCTTGGGCGTTGCCTGGGCACAACAGTTTGTTAGGACGGGAACTATTTACAGGATAGGTGGGGAGGGGACTTAATAGGGGGTGCACTCATCCAGGAGGAAGGTGAGGTCCTGACCGCTCTGATATAGGTCATCGAACCATCTCAAAAACTCGGGTGTCAGCCCCTCGTGGTCTGGGACCCTGGTGGCTGACCTCGTGTCCAGGATTTCCACCACTCCTGGCCAAGGTGGAATGACGGAAGGAACGGGGAAGTCGGGACCTAGGGATGGTGTTAGGATCTGGAGTGGTGCTGGAGGGGCGAGTCCCCGTTCCGTCGCCGCGTACGCGGGAGGGTTATACGGGGGCGGGGGTGTTGCGGCCTCCTGCATCTTCTCCCAATCCGTCGGCGTTGGCGGGGGCGAGTCATCGATGGTGATGACCTCTATGGCCTCCCTGATGACGACGGAGGATGTTATCCTGGGGAGGAGGGGCGAAACGCTCCTTCCTTCCTTTATGGCCTGCCGGCGCCGCCATCGGAGTTGGGCCAGTTTATGGCCCTTTCCTCCACCCTTATGCGGCCTTCTGGGGGAAGGCCCATCTCCTCTAGAGGCGGGCATGGCTGATATTTTTGCTGCTTTTAGAAATGGGTTTAAATTGATTAATCACATGTATATAGGTTTGGTGTTATTACGCTCAACCGGGACTCTCGCGCATTCGACCAAGGCGCGCTTTATTCGCATGTATTATCCTGGTCCTGCCTTTCCAGGAAATTTTTAAATTTTGTGAAGGGATTACCTCCAGTATTGTGTGCGGACCAGAGTACTGGTCACCAAATTTTCCTTTTCGCGGTTCTATTAGAACGAAAACTGAGTCGCCCGGTTTGAAGGTCTCTTCGTTAATATGTTTGTCGTAATATCTTTTGTACCGAATTTTAGATTGATTGAGCTTTTCCGCTGCGGCGGTTTGTAATTCTTGCACCCTCGTGCTTAGTTTCGAGAAGTAATGGTTATATGTTTCGTTGTCAAAATCTTCGGGTACCGGACTTCGGCTGGGCACCCGGGCTACTTTCCCGAATACTAACTCGTGCGGAGTGTAACCAGTGCCCTCGTGGACACTAGTGTTATAAGAGAACGCGGCCAAATCGGTCCATTCGTCCCAGTCGCTGTATCTACCAATAAACATTTTCAGATATTCGGTCAAAACGTGGTGCGATCGCTCTAAAGAGCCGTTAGTCTGCGGGTGAAAGGCTGTGGTTCGAAATTGTTGGATTTTAAATTTCCGTGCTACCGCTTTCATGAAGTTACTAGTGAAATTTGTTCCTTGATCGGTGAGGATGGCTCTGGGAGCTCCGAATTGACAGATGAATTTTTTGATGAATGTATCTGCAATTTTTATTGACGTGGATTGTTTGAGGGGCTCACATACAAAGTATTTGGTCAGTAAATCCTGGATGGTTAGTATGTAGGTGTTGCCTGCTCTTGTGGTAGGCAGAGGCCCTACTATATCCAGCGCAACCTTATCGAAAGCGCGTCCAGGCGTATCAGTAAGAATCATCGGTTGTCTGGTTTTAACACGGACGAGTTTCTTCCGTTGGCAATCCGCGCAGTTCCGAACGTAGCTTTCTACGGCTTTCTTCATACCTTTCCAAAAGTAGTGGGAGCGGATGCGGTTATATGTTTTAGTTACTCCCTTATGTCCGGCTATCGCGGATGCGTGATTTTCCGTAATTACGTTTTGTCGTTCCGATTCTACGGGGATTTGAACTAGTTGTAAACAAATGGTAACGCTAGTGTCCTCGTCATTGACGGCTTCGAGGACACCCATAATAATATCTTGCCAGTTTAGCTGGTCGATATTTGTCGTTTTAGCTATGCTAAATGAATGTATTATCAGTTCACGTACTACGTTTTTGAGAGAGGCAAGGGCGTCATCCCATGTCGTCGCGGTTAAGGGCGTATCTTTAGTTTCCTTAATAACCAGTCCGATAAGGATTTGTCCCTTATTGTATTTCACGTGGGCTTTGCCCAGTGTGAGGTCGCTTGGTGCCGTTAGAGTTCCCATTGCTTCCAAATGTTTAGCTCCGTCGTCGCACGGCTTTCCATCCGCGCTTAGAAAGAAGACGAGTGTATCTTTTCGTAGGGATAGCGGGTCGCGGCTGATTGACGGCGTCACCCTGATGTCTCGATCGGGGTCTGCCTCGTATGCTGCTTCGTGAAGATCGTCCAGCTCGATTATTGAGGAATCCGAGTCTGAACTCGATTCGATTGACCCCATTGATACTGCCTCGGAGTCTGGATCATCCGGTTCCTGTGGTGTGAATGGTCGCGGAGGCGACATAATTGAATGGGGAGTACTCAACCGCTCACTTTCTTCTTCTTGGTTCTCCTCCTCTACACTACTCATCGTTTCTTGTAGGGTATTCGGAGAGGAATCTGGTGGTTTCGTCGTGGGTGTTTCCTTTTGGCGCACTTTTCGGTACGGCTGTGTTCTGCGGGGTATCGTTCCCCAATGGGTGCTGGCCGTAGGTGTTGCTGCGGAGGTTGGTGCGTTGACGGTCCGAGGCCTCTTGGGGCTACTTGGTGTACCTGATAGGTCCTCCCAATCGTCGTCTGCTTCTTCTCGCGGTCTTACAGGACAAGCTGCTACTGTAGGAGTGTTACGGGATAGGGCGTCAGCAAGTTTGTTGCTTTTTCCTGGCTGATAGCGAATTTCATATTTATATTCCGCTAGTTTTAGGCGCCATCTAACGAGGCGTGACGTCGGGTCCTTCACCTTATGTAACCAAATCAAGGGTTGATGGTCGGTATATAAAATAAATTTCCTTCCATAAAGGTAAGGTCGGAAGTATCTGACGCAGTATACTATAGCTAAGAGTTCCTTTTCTATAGTCGAGTAATTTATTTCGGCCTTGTTCAGGAGTCGGGAAGCGTAAGCAATCGGTAGCTCTTTATCTGTGACAGCTTGACTCAATATTCCTCCTATAGCATATTCGGAGGCGTCTGTAGTAACGTGAAATTCCAGTTCAAAATTTGGATATTGCAGGATAGGTTTGTTCTGCAATGCTGATCTTAGATGATCGAAGGCGCTTTGCTGGGACGGTCCCCAGGCGAATGCTGTGTCCTTCTTCAGTAACGAGGTTAATGGGCGAGCCGTTTTAGAAAACTCTGGGATAAACCTTCTGTAATATCCGGTCAGTCCAAGGAATTCTTTGATTCCCTTTGGTGTGCGAGGTGCAGGGTAGTTCCGGACTGCTTGGACTTTTTGTTGGTCCGGTTTCACACCCTCCTCGGTGATTATGTGTCCCAAATATGCGACTTCTCTGTGCAGGAACTTACATTTGGAAGGTTGGAGTTTAAGGTTTGCCTCTCGTAAGCGATGGGCGAGTTTTTTAAATTTAATTAAGTGTTCCGTGAGGGAACTTGCGTAGAGGACGATATCGTCCAAATAAACGAACATTTCTGTGCCCTGGAGCCCCGTAAGGGTGTGGTCCATCAGACGTTGGAAAGTCGCCGGTGCATTACAAAGCCCAAATGGCATTCTTACAAACTCGTAGTGTCCATGAGGTGCAGAGAATGCTGTTTTTGGTGCGTCTTCCGGCTTCATAGGTATTTGGTGGAATCCCGAAGCGAGGTCAAACACGGAGAAGTACTTGGCTCCTCCTAATTGATCCAATATCTCATTGATATTTGGAAGCGGGTATGCGTCGGGAACGGTCTTTTTGTTGAGTTCCCTAAAATCTATTACCATTCGCCACTGGGGTTCCCCATCAGGTCCTGGCTTCTTGGACACGATCCAGACGGGTGAGTTGTAAGGAGACAACGATGGTTTCACAATTTCATTTTCCAGTAGCTTGCGTACTTGTTGGTCGATTTCCTTCTTATGTACTGGAGGGAAGCGATATTGTTTCGTGTTGACAGGCACTGGGTCCGTCGTCTGGATCCTGTGCTGGATGACATTTGTATGACCTAACTTCTCGTCTGGTAGATGGAAAAGGTCGTGATTTTTCCTTATAATTTCTTGGACATGGTGTTTTTCCTCTTGATTCATATGTTCCGTTGAGATTGATTGGAGTATTCGTTCTACCCTCGAAGGGGTTTCCTCGGAATTTTCCCGTGTTTTCGATCCAGACGTAACCGCAAGAGACTTAAGGGAGGTTAGGGGAAGGGTAAATTTGGCGTAATGCGCAGGGGTTGAGGGTGAGTGCACCTTCGCGGGTGCCTCGAAATAGTGGATCGACGGATCCGGGGCTAAGAGGGACTTGTTTTTTATTAGGTCGGGGATGGGAGTAGTGCCTGTCGGCATTGTAGTCTCTTTTGGTCGGTTTTGTCTGGGTTCCGGAATTATCCTGTCGAATTCCTCTAGTTCAACGGTGGGTATTGTGACTGCTGTGTCTACCCCATTTGAATTTATTATTTGCAGGTATGCCTTGCCGTCTTGGTTACGGACAAGCGCGTTACCGGCATGGACTCCTGTACCTAGGTCTAACCGGGGCAAATACCCTTCTTCTATATTCGGGTTACCTACATGTACGAAGAAGGTGGTCTTTGATCTAGCGGTTAATACGATCGGGTTCCTGTCTACAAACGGAATTGAAGTTCCGTGGAACTCTAAACGCTTTTCTAAGTAGTTTATTGTTACGTCGCGTTCCATTAAAAATTCTGACCCTAATATTCCTTGGGTTTTAATTGGGAAGTCGTCGTCGACTACATGGAACGTGACGTCGTTGCCCAAGATGGTTACTCTTATTGTTCCAAGGGTAGAGACGGGATCATGTGAAATACCTCTCAATAATACTTGGTTTCCCGGGTCGATGTCTTGGAATCGCTTTACGGCCTGGATTTTTAACAAATTTACCTCCGAGCCGGTATCGATCATTAATTCGGGCGTTTTCCCGAAGTCCGTGGATTGGATTATTACGGATGGGACCTTACCATCGGTGTTTAGTTGCGCGGTGGCGATTCTAGTAGCGGTCTTTCCGTGTCCGCTTGTATTATGATTGGACGCGCTCCTGTTTGGCCCGTTCCACGGTACGCATCCATAGTTGTCCGTGGGGGCGGGGCGTTTCCCGAATCCCTTTGTCGGAAGGTTCCAGGGTTTCGGTCGTTGTTATTAAACATACGTTTCCTGCATTCCGAGATCAAATGGCCGGGCTTCTTACAATATCCACAAATTCGTAGCTCCGTAGGCCTTGAAGGAGGAGGTCGGTTTTTGTCCCAGTAAGGGAGCAGAGGTTTGGGCGCTTGGTGTCCATATTCCGCAGCGCGGTTTGGAGGATGCCTTTCGTAAGGTTGGGCGGTTGAACCTTGATTACCTCGACAGGACCGCGCGTCGTGGCCCGTTTTGTTGCAGAGTTGGCAAGTTAATTTCGGAGTCTTCTGCTCCGAAAATCGTAGGCGGTCCCTGTCAATCTTCTTGTCTACGAGCACGGCTTGATCGAACGCTTCGTCGAGCGTATCGAATTGGTGTTGCTGTAGCCTCATCCTAATGTGGGGGGGAAGTCCATCGACGAACGAATCTAGGGTTAGCCGATCTAATTCCTGAGGGCGATTTCGCGCGAAGTCGCGGTAGTATTCTCTGTCCTCTTCTAGAATGGCGAATCGGAGGTCCTTAACGCGTGAAATGTATTCCAGTATGTGCTCGTTGTTTCCTTTTATGACGTTAGCGAGTTCCCCACGATAGTGGTCCGATGATTTAGCAGGAGAAAAGGTACGTTTGAGTTGCTTAATTAGGTCGTTTACGGAGTCGAAGGCCCGATCCTCAACGGCCAAGTACGCATGGTCTTGCAGCTTATTTCTCAACAACCTCGTTAGCTGGGGTTCGGCTTGCGAGGGAATCAGAACCTTAGCCCTGTTGCAGGCTCTCGCGAATTGCAACACAGACATGTTGTGACCATTAAACTTTGGGACCGTTTCTACGGCGTCTTTCAATTTGATCTGGGGCGATGGACCTTGGTCCGAAATGTCCCCGAAATTTAATACCGGTTTCCTATCGAAACGGGAGGAACCTGGAGTGGCGAAATTGTTCGCCGTTGGCGGGGGTACGAGAAGTTTTTCTATCATCTCGCGGATGGCGTGAATTTGATCGGAGAGGCCTTCAGGCGCGGGGTGCCTCGAGCCTGTAGCTATGTCCGAGTGCGTATTGGATTCCGGGTTTCTAATGTATTTCCCGTGCAAGCTCTCGATTTCGGTTTGTTTCTGTCGTAATAATTGCACTTTCTCCATTAATTCGGCGGTAGCGGAGTTTACAGCGTTAGCGGAAGCGCCCGCGATTTGGTCTAGTACGCAAGAGTCGTCGGTTTCGCCGTACACAGACATGGTTGTATTGTTTGGGGTTGCCTTAGAAATATTCTAATGTTTTCAGCGTCCGGTAGCCGTTATTTAAAAATCAAGGTGTTTTAAACCTGGGTAAAATTATCAAATCTAATGTAGCTCTTATTTGAGAGGAGGTAACTTTCTGAGCACTCGTCGCAGTTACTTATGGGGCGCCCTGGAATTAGAGGATTTCTGCACCGAGGGCAATATTTAGGTACGTTATACGTATAATAATAATGGGTCCAATATACTTCTACCGTATCTGCAGGCGAAAAGCTAGAGCAATTTAGGCAAATCTCGCTGCCGTCCGTGGTTGTTGCTATGCCGCCAGAAACGCAGATCAGCGCATTCAAATATGCTGAAATGCTTTGTAGTCTGCGGCTCCGGTAAGATAGCACGCTTCGAAGAGGGTATGTAATGCACATTCTAGATATAGGGACGTTGTGGGTACCGTATATACAAAGAACCTATTCTTTGTTAACGGTAGACGAACATCCCACCGCTGTCACCAAATTTATGTCACGTCCCGGGTGAAGGTCTTTTTTAGGGGAATGACATAGTTGGGGTAGATCGGGAGGAAGCCTTGGCACGAAAACCAGTTTCGCGACACAAGGCTAGTTGGGGGAGTTTAGGCACGAAAACCAGCTTCGCGGCACTAAGCAGGATAGGACTTTGGCACGAAAACTAGTTTCGCGGCACAAAGTGAGGCAGGAGTTAGGCACGAAAACAAGTTTCGCGGCACTAGGAACGATGGGAGTTAGGCACGAAAACAGGTTTCGCGGCACTAGGAACGATGGGAGTTAGGCACGAAAACAGGTTTCGCGGCACTAGGCACGATGGGAGTTAGGCACGAAAACAAGTTTCGCGGCGCAAGCAACCAGGGAAGGTAAAGCAGTAATCAAGCACCAGAGTGACACCCGTTAGACACAAGCATGGGTATTTAAAGTCCTGATAATTGGATTTACCGTTGCATTAATATAAGAAACCTCGCGTTATATTTCTTTATAATAGAGGTAACGGTATGGTCGTACAAGGCCTATACGAAAGTAAGCCTTGTAAACACTGTAAGAAATCCCGGAGTTCGCGAACCGAGATCAGCTGTTGCAGTGGCTTGTTATGATTCGGTAATTCCGTAACCGAAGGATCACTACAATAATTCGAAGCGTTATTTAGAATAAGAACGTTTATTCAGTTCAAAGCATATGTGGTAATATTATAATAATGCGTGGGACGTTGAGCATTAGCACAAAACCTTTATATAAATGGTAAACAATAGCAATATATAGATGAACATGAAATATGCGAGTATTAGCAATAGACAAGAATATGAATAGCAATAAGCGTTAGGAATGTTAAGATGATATAAACGATAAGCAATAATAAGAAAAGCATAAGCAAGAAAGTGTAATATAAATGGCGATGATATGCAGTGTTATAATAAGTAATATTAATTGCTCACAGTTGTTGTCGAAAGTGAATCTCTCGTCGAGAGTAGTTGCACTGAATTTAATGCACGTTAGTTAAATTGTTACTTTCGTTGAACTGTCTCTATGGAAGAGCTTTCCGTAGAAGAAGAGTCCGTAGAAGAAGAGTCCGTAGAAGAAGAGTGCTACGGCCTCTGGGGCCCTTGTATTTATACAGTGTTTAGGTATGAGGGGTGTGCGCGGTATGCACCGTGACTCATGCACGAAATATGCGTCGCAATAAGACTTCCGGGTTTTTTATAAAGGGCATTCGAAAAGGACTTCGCAATATTATTTCCGGGGTTTTTATGAGGGGCGCTCGAGAAGGGGGACTCAAACTAGTTACATGTGGTTTGCGTGTTTTGATTGGAACGGGGTAAGAGTGGCTTTGACTCGGTGGGTCGTAGGGAGGTCGTGAGACGTAGTCTCGATGTAAGAGGGTTTTTGGGACGAGGGACTTGTTTAGACTTTGAAGGTGAGGGAGGAGATCGTGCCTCGTAGGGCGTAGAGGGAAGGGGATTTCGTAGTAGATCATCTTGAGATAGGGACCGCTAAGGTATATCGTCAAGGTGGTCGGTAGTTGGGAAAAAGGGGTAAGATTTGAATTCGAGGGATTTTGGCGAAGATTTGGAGTTATTTGTGGGGAAGACTCTAATTACGACTGCGCGAAAAATAGTGGGACGTCACACTAGTAAAACGAGTAAAACGAGTAAAACGAGTAAAACGAGTAAAACGAGTAAAACGAGTAAAACGAGTAAAACGAGTAAAACGAGTAAAACGAGTAAAACGAGTAAAACGAGTAAAACGAGTAAAACGAGTAAAACGAGTAAAACGAGTAAAACGAGTAAAACGAGTAAAACGAGTAAAACGAGTAAAACGAGTAAAACGAGTAAAACGAGTAAAACGAGTAAAACGAATAAAACGAGTAAAACGAGTAAAACGAGTAAAACGAGTAAAACGAGTAAAACGTGTAAAACGAGTAAAACGAGTAAAACGAGTAAAACGAGTAAAACGAGTAAAACGAGTAAAACGAGTAAAACGTGTAAAACGAGTAAAACGAATAAAACGAGTAAAACGAGTAAAACGAGTAAAACGAGTAAAACGAGTAAAACGAGTAAAACGAGTAAAACGAGTAAAACGAGTAAAACGAATAAAACGAGTAAAACGAGTATAACGAGTAAAACTAGTAAAACGAGTAAAGCGAGTAAAACGAGTAAAACGAGTAAAACGAGTGAAACGTGTAAAACGAGTAAAACGAGTAAAACGAGTAAAACGAGTAAAACGAGTAAAACGAGTAAAACGAGTAAAACGAGTAAAACGAATAAAACGAGTAAAACGAGTAAAACGAGTAAAACGAGTAAAACGAGTAAAACGAGTAAAAAGAGTAAAACGAGTAAAACGAGTAAAACGAGTAAAACGAGTAAAACGAGTAAAACGAGTAAAACGAGTAAAACGAGTAAAACGAATAAAACGAGTAAAACGAGTAAAACGAGTGAAACGATTAAAACGAGTAAAACGAGTAAAACTAGTAAAACTAGTAAAACGAGTAAAACGAGTAAAACGAGTAAAACTAGTAAAACGAGTTAAACGAGTAAAACGAGTAAAACGAGTAAAACGAGCAAAACTAGTAAAACGAGTAAAACGAGTAAAACGAGCAAAACGAGTAAAACTAGTAAAACGAGTAAAACGAGTAAATCGAGTAAAACGTGTAAAACGAGTAAAACGAGTAAAACGAGCAAAACGAGTAAAACTAGTAAAACGAGTAAAACTAGTAAAACGAGTAAAACGAGTAAAACGAGTAAAACGAGTAAAACGAGTATAACGAGTAAAACTAGTAAAACGAGTAAAACGAGTAAAACGAGTAAAACGAGTAAAACGAGTAAAACGTGTAAAACGAGTAAAACGAGTAAAACGAGTAAAACGAGT
>NW_027484978.1:0-82740 GCF_050908995.1 Andrena cerasifolii
TTTTTATTTTATCTCTCAATTTTTTAAAATTAAAAAAAAATTTTTTAATTTTTTTAATTTTTTTTTAAATTATTTATTAATTATTTTCTTTTTTTATATTTTTTATTCTAATTCTTTTTAAATTTAAAAAAAATTTAATTGTTATTTTTCTTTTATTTTATTTTTTTTTAATTTTTTAAAATTTAAAAAAAAAATTTATTTGTTTATATTTTTTGTTGATTTTTAAAAAAATTTTAATTTTTTTAAAATTTTTTTAAATTTTTGTATATTTTTTTAAATTTTTGTATATTTTTTTAAATTTTTTAAATTTTTTTTATATTTTTTAATTTATTCTTGTTTTAAATATTTATTAATTTAAAAAAATTTTTTTATATATTTTTTTAATTTTTTAAAAAAATTTTTCTTAATTTTTTTTATTGTTTTAAATTTTTTTTAATTTTTTTAAATTTAAAAAAAATTGTATTTTTATTTTAATTTTTTATTCTTTTTATTTATTTTTTAAAATATTTATTAATTTTTTTAAATTTTTTAAAATTTTTTTAATTTTCTTAAATTTTTTTTAATTTTTAAATTTTTTTTTAAATTTTTTTGTACTTTTTAATTTATTCTTGTTTTAAATATTTATTAATTTAAAAAAAATTTTATATATATTTTTTTAATTTTTTTAAATTTTTATCTTAATTTTTTTTTATTTTTAAAATTTTTTTTATTTTTTTAAATTTTTTTAAAATTTGTTTTAAATTTTTTTAAAAAATTTGATTTAATTTTTTAACATAGTTTTTAAAAAATTCTTTATTTTTTATTTTTTCTCTCAATTTTTTAAAATTAAAAAAAAAATTTTTAATTTTTTAATTTTTTTTTAAATTATTTATTAATTATTTTCTTTTTTTTATATTTTTATTTTATTTTTTTTAAGTTTAAAAAATATTTAAATGTTATTTTTCTTTTCTTTTATTTTTTTTAATTTTTTAAAATTTAAAAAAAATTTATTTGTTTATATTTTTTGTTGATTTTTAAAAAATTTTATTTTTTTTTAAATTTTTTTAAATTTTTGTATATTTTTTAAATTTTTGTATATTTTTTAAATTTTTGTATATTTTTTTTAATTTTTGTATATTTTTTTAAATTTTTGTATATTTTTTAAATTTTTGTTTATTTTTTTAAATTTTTGTATATTTTTTTATATTTTTAAATTTTTTTTATATTTTTTAATTTATTCTTGTTTTAAATATTTATTAATTTAAAAATTTTTTTTTATATATTTTTTTAATTTTTTAAAAAATTATTTCTTAATTTTTTTTATTGTTTTAAATTTTTTTTAATTTTTTTAAATTTAAAAAAAAATTGTATTTTTATTTTAATTTTTTATTCTTTTTATTTATTTTTTTAAAATATTTATTAATTTTTTTAAATTTTTTAAAATTTTTTTAATTTTCTTAAATTTTTTTTAATTTTTAAATTTTTTTTTAAATTTTTTTGTACTTTTTAATTTATTCTTGTTTTAAATATTTATTAATTTAAAAAAAATTTTATATATATTTTTTTAATTTTTTTTAAATTTTTATCTTAATTTTTTTTTATTTTTAAAATTTTTTTTATTTTTTTAAATTTTTTTAAAATTTGTTTTAAATTTTTTTAAAAAATTTGATTTAATTTTTTAACATAGTTTTTAAAAAATTCTTTATTTTTATTTTTTCTCTCAATTTTTTAAAATTAAAAAAAAAATTTTAATTTTTTTAATTTTTTTTTAAATTATTTATTAATTATTTTCTTTTTTTTATATTTTTTATTTTATTTTTTTTAAGTTTAAAAAATATTTAAATGTTATTTTTCTTTTCTTTTATTTTTTTTAATTTTTTAAAATTAAAAAAAATTTATTTGTTTATATTTTTTGTTGATTTTTAAAAAAATTTTATTTTTTTTTAAATTTTTGTATATTTTTTTAAATTTTTGTATATTTTTTTAAATTTTTGTATATTTTTTTTAATTTTTGTATATTTTTTTAAATTTTTGTATATTTTTTTAAATTTTTGTTTATTTTTTTAAATTTTTGTATATTTTTTAATTTATTCTTGTATTAAATATTTATTAATTTAAAAAAAAAAATTATATATTTTTTTAATTTTTTAAAAAAAATTTTCTTAATTTTTTTTATTGTTTTAAATTTTTTTTAATTTTTTTAAATTTAAAAAAAAATTGTATTTTTATTTTAATTTTTTATTCTTTTTATTTATTTTTTTTAAATATTTATTAATTTTTTTAAATGTTTTAAAATTTTTTAATTTTCTTAAATTTTTTTTTAATTTTTAAAATTTTTTTAAAATTTTTTTATACTTTTTAATTTATTCTTGTTTTAAATATTTATTAACTTAAAAAAAATTATATATATTTTTTTTTAATTTTTTTAAAATTTTTATCTTAATTTTTTTTTATTTTTTAAATTTTTTTTATTTTTTTAAATTTTTTTAAAATTTGTTTTAAATTTTTTTAGAAAATTTGATTTAATTTTTTAACATAGTTTTTAAAAAATTCTTTATTTTTTATTTTTTCTCTCAATTTTTTAAAATTAAAAAAAAATTTTTTTAATTTTTTTAATTTTTTTTAAAATTATTTATTAATTATTTTCTTTTTTTTATATTTTTTATTTTAATTTTTTTTTAAATTTAAAAAAAATTTAATTGTTAATTTTCTTTTATTGTATTTTTATTTTAATTTTTTATTCTTTTTATTTATTTTTTTAAATATTTATTAATTTTTTTAAATTTTTTAAAATTTTTTAATTTTCTTAAATTTTTTTTAATTTTTAAAATTTTTTTTAAATTTTTTTATACTTTTTAATTTATTCTTGTTTTAAATATTTATTAATTTAAAAAAAAATTTATATATATTTTTTTAATTTTTTTTAAATTTTTATCTTAATTTTTTTTTATTTTTAAAATTTTTTTTATTTTTTTAAATTTTTTTAAAATTTGTTTTAAATTTTTTTAAAAAATTTGATTTAATTTTTTAACATAGTTTTTAAAAAATTCTTTATTTTTTATTTTTTCTCTCAATTTTTTAAAATTAAAAAAAAAATTTTTTAATTTTTTTAATTTTTTTTAAAATTATTTATTAATTATTTTCTTTTTTTTATATTTTTTATTTTATTTTTTTTAAGTTTAAAAAATATTTAAATGTTATTTTTCTTTTCTTTTATTTTTTTTAATTTTTTAAAATTTAAAAAAAATTTATTTGTTTATATTTTTTGTTGATTTTTAAAAAAATTTTATTTTTTTTTAAATTTTTGTATATTTTTTTAAATTTTTGTATATTTTTTTAAATTTTTGTATATTTTTTTTAATTTTTGTATATTTTTTTAAATTTTTGTATATTTTTTTAAATTTTTGTTTATTTTTTTAAATTTTTGTATATTTTTTAATTTATTCTTGTATTAAATATTTATTAATTTAAAAAAAAAAATTATATATTTTTTTAATTTTTTAAAAAAAATTTTCTTAATTTTTTTTATTGTTTTAAATTTTTTTTAATTTTTTTAAATTTAAAAAAAAATTGTATTTTTATTTTAATTTTTTATTCTTTTTATTTATTTTTTTAAATATTTATTAATTTTTTTAAATGTTTTAAAATTTTTTAATTTTCTTAAATTTTTTTTTAATTTTTAAAATTTTTTTAAAATTTTTTTATACTTTTTAATTTATTCTTGTTTTAAATATTTATTAACTTAAAAAAAATTATATATATTTTTTTTAATTTTTTTAAAATTTTTATCTTAATTTTTTTTATTTTTTAAATTTTTTTTATTTTTTTAAATTTTTTTAAAATTTGTTTTAAATTTTTTTAGAAAATTTGATTTAATTTTTTAACATAGTTTTTAAAAAATTCTTTATTTTTTATTTTTTCTCTCAATTTTTTAAAATTAAAAAAAAATTTTTTTAATTTTTTTAATTTTTTTTAAAATTATTTATTAATTATTTTCTTTTTTTTATATTTTTTATTTTAATTTTTTTTTAAATTTAAAAAAAATTTAATTGTTAATTTTCTTTTATTGTATTTTTATTTTAATTTTTTATTCTTTTTATTTATTTTTTTTAAATATTTATTAATTTTTTTAAATTTTTTAAAATTTTTTTAATTTTCTTAAATTTTTTTTAATTTTTAAAATTTTTTTTTAAATTTTTTTATACTTTTTAATTTATTCTTGTTTTAAATATTTATTAATTTAAAAAAAAATTTATATATATTTTTTTAATTTTTTTAAATTTTTATCTTAATTTTTTTTTATTTTTAAAATTTTTTTTTATTTTTTTAAATTTTTTTAAAATTTGTTTTAAATTTTTTTAAAAAATTTGATTTAATTTTTTAACATAGTTTTTAAAAAATTCTTTATTTTTTATTTTTTCTCTCAATTTTTTAAAATTAAAAAAAAAATTTTTTAATTTTTTTAATTTTTTTTAAAATTATTTATTAATTATTTTCTTTTTTTTATATTTTTTATTTTAATTTTTTTTAAATTTAAAAAAAATTTAATTGTTATTTTTCTTTTATTTTATTTTTTTTTTAATTTTTTAAAATTTAAAAAAAAATTTATTTGTTTATATTTTTTGTTGATTTTTAAAAAAATTTTATTTTTTTTTAAATTTTTTTAAATTTTTGTACATTTTTTTAAATTTTTGTATATTTTTTTAAATTTTTGTATATTTTTTTAAATTTTTGTATATTTTTTTAAATTTTTGTATATTTTTTTTATATTTTTAAAATTTTTTTATATTTTTTAATTTATTCTTGTTTTAAATATTTATTAATTTAAAAAAAATTTTTTATATATTTTTTTAATTCTTTAAAAAATTTTTTCTTAATTTTTTTTATTGTTTTAAATTTTTTTAAATTTTTTTAAGTTTAAAAAAATATTGTATTTTTATTTTAATTTTTTATTCTTTTTATTTATTTTTTAAAAATATTTATTAATTTTTTAAAATTTTTTAAAATTTTTTTTTTAATTTTTTTTAAATTTTCAAAAGTTTTTTTAATTTTTGTAAATTTTTTTATAATTTTTATATATTTTCCTTAAAATTTTTTATTTTTTTAATTTATTTTTTAAAAACTTTTTTATATTTTAAATTTTTTAAATTTTTCAAATTCTTTTAAAATTTTTTTAATTTTTTTTAATTTTTTACGAATTTTTTTAAATTTTTTTTTAATTTTTTAATTTTTTTTTTTTTATAATTTTTTTTAATTTTTAAAATTTTTTAAAAATTTTTTATACTTTTTAATTTATTCTTGTTTTAAAAATTTATTAATTTAAAAATTTTTTTATATATATTTTTTTAATTTTTTTTAAATTTTTATTTTAATTTTTTTTTTATTTTTTAAATTTTTTATTTTAACTTTTTTTAATTTAAAAAAAATTTAATTGTTATTTTTCTTTTCTTTTATTTTTTTTTAATTTTTTAACATTTAAAAAAAAAATTTATTTGTTTATATTTTTTGTTGATTTTTAAAGAAATTTTAATTTTTTAAATTTTTTTTTAAATTTTTGTATATTTTTTTAAATTTTTGTATATTTTTTTTATATTTTTAATTTATTCTTGTTTTAAATATTTATTAATTTAAAAAATTTTTTTATATATTTTTTTAATTTTTTAAAAATTTTTATCTTAATTTTTTTTTTTTTTAAATTTTTTTTATTTTTTTAAATTTTTTTAAAATTTGTTTTAAATTTTTTTAAAAAATTTGATTTAATTTTTTAACATAGTTTTTAAAAAATTCTTTATTTTTTATTTTTTCTCTCAATTTTTTAAAATTAAAAAAAAAATTTTTTAATTTTTTTAATTTTTTTTAAAATTATTTATTAATTATTTTCTTTTTTTTTATATTTTTTATTTTAATTTTTTTTAAATTTAAAAAAAAATTAATTGTTATTTTTCTTTTATTTTATTTTTTTTTTAATTTTTTAAAATTTAAAAAAAATTTATTTGTTTATATTTTTTGTTGATTTGTAAAAAATTTTATTTTTTTTAAATTTTTTAAATTTTTGTATATTTTTTTAAATTTTTGTATATTTTTTTAAATTTTTGTATATTTTTTTAAATTTTTGTATATTTTTTTAAATTTTTGTATATTTTTTTAAATTTTTGTATATTTTTTTAAATTTTTGTATATTTTTTTATATTTTTTAAATTTTTTTTATATTTTTTAATTTATTCTTGTTTTAAATATTTATTAATTTAAAAAAAAATTTTATATATTTTTTAATTTTTTAAAAATTTTTTTCTTAATTTTTTTTATTGTTTTAAATTTTTTTTAATTTTTTTAAATTTAAAAAAAATTGTATTTTTATTTTAATTTTTTATTCTTTTTATTTATTTTTTTAAATATTTATTAATTTTTTAAAATTTTTTAAAATTTTTTTTTTAATTTTTTTTAAATTTTCAAAAGTTTTTTTAATTTTTGTAAATTTTTTTATAATTTTTATATATTTTCCTTAAAATTTTTTATTTTTTTAATTTATTTTTTAAAAACTTTTTTATATTTTAAATTTTTTAAATTTTTCAAATTCTTTTAAAATTTTTTTAATTTTTTTTAATTTTTTACGAATTTTTTTAAATTTTTTTTTAATTTTTTAATTTTTTTTTTTTTTAATTTTTTTTTAATTTTCAAAATTTTTTAAAAATTTTTTATACTTTTTAATTTATTCTTGTTTTAAAAATTTATTAATTTAAAAATTTTTTTATATATATTTTTTTAATTTTTTTTAAATTTTTATTTTAATTTTTTTTTTATTTTTTAAATTTTTTATTTTAACTTTTTTTAATTTAAAAAAAATTTAATTGTTATTTTTCTTTTCTTTTATTTTTTTTTAATTTTTTAACATTTAAAAAAAAAATTTATTTGTTTATATTTTTTGTTGATTTTTAAAGAAATTTTAATTTTTTAAATTTTTTTTTAAATTTTTGTATATTTTTTTAAATTTTTGTATATTTTTTTTATATTTTTTAATTTATTCTTGTTTTAAATATTTATTAATTTAAAAAATTTTTTTTATATATTTTTTTAATTTTTTAAAAATTTTTATCTTAATTTTTTTTTTTTTTTAAATTTTTTTTATTTTTTTAAATTTTTTTAAAATTTGTTTTAAATTTTTTTAAAAAATTTGATTTAATTTTTTAACATAGTTTTTAAAAAATTCTTTATTTTTTATTTTTTCTCTCAATTTTTTAAAATTAAAAAAAAAATTTTTTAATTTTTTTAATTTTTTTTAAAATTATTTATTAATTATTTTCTTTTTTTTTATATTTTTTATTTTAATTTTTTTTAAATTTAAAAAAAAATTAATTGTTATTTTTCTTTTATTTTATTTTTTTTTTAATTTTTTAAAATTTAAAAAAAAATTTATTTGTTTATATTTTTTGTTGATTTGTAAAAAAATTTTATTTTTTTTTAAATTTTTTTAAATTTTTGTATATTTTTTTAAATTTTTGTATATTTTTTTAAATTTTTGTATATTTTTTTAAATTTTTGTATATTTTTTTAAATTTTTGTATATTTTTTTAAATTTTTGTATATTTTTTTAAATTTTTGTATATTTTTTTATATTTTTTAAATTTTTTTTATATTTTTTAATTTATTCTTGTTTTAAATATTTATTAATTTAAAAAAAAATTTTATATATTTTTTTAATTTTTTAAAAATTTTTTTCTTAATTTTTTTTATTGTTTTAAATTTTTTTTAATTTTTTTAAATTTAAAAAAAAATTGTATTTTTATTTTAATTTTTTATTCTTTTTATTTATTTTTTTAAATGTTTATTAATTTTTTTAAATTTTTTTAAATTTTTTTAATTTGCTTAAATTTTTTTTTAATTTTTAAAATTTTTTTAAAATTTTTTTATACTTTTTAATTTATTCTTGTTTTAAATATTTATTAATTTAAAAAAAAATTTATATATATTTTTTTAATTTTTTTTAAATTTTTATCTTAATTTTTTTTTATTTTTTAAATTTTTTTTATTTTTTTAAATTTTTTTAAAATTTGTTTTAAATTTTTTTAAAAAATTTTATTTAATTTTTTAACATAGTTTTTAAAAAATTCTTTATTTTTTATTTTTTTCTCTCAATTTTTTAAAATTAAAAAAAAATTTAATTTTTTAAATTTTTTTTAAAATTATTTATTAATTATTTTCTTTTTTTATATTTTTTATTTTATTTTTTTTTAAATTTAAAAAAAATTTAATTGTTATTTTCCTTTTATTTTATTTTTTTTTAATTTTTTAAAATTTAAAAAAAAATTTATTTGTTTATATTTTTTGTTGATTTTTAAAAAAATTCTATTTTTTTTAAATTTTTTTAAATTTTTGTATATTTTTTTAAATTTTTGTATATTTTTTAAATTTTTGTATATTTTTTTAAATTTTTGTATATTTTTTTAAATTTTTAAAATTTTTTTTATATTTTTTAATTTATTCTTGTTTTAAATATTTATTAATTTAAAAATTTTTTTTTATATATTTTTTTAATTTTTTAAAAAATTTTTTCTTAATTTTTTTTATTGTTTTAAATTTTTTTAATTTTTTTAAATTTAAAAAAAATTGTATTTTTATTTTAATTTTTTATTCTTTTTATTTATTTTTTTAAAATATTTATTAATTTTTTTAAATTTTTTTTATTTTTTTAAATTTTTTTAAAATTTGTTTTAAATTTTTTTAAAAAATTTGATTTAATTTTTTAACATAGTTTTTAAAAAATTCTTTATTTTTTATTTTTTCTCTCAATTTTTTAAATTTAAAAAAAATTTAATTGTTATTTTTCTTTTATTTTATTTTTTTTTAATTTTTTAAAATTTAAAAAAAAAATTTATTTGTTTATATTTTTTGTTGATTTTTAAAAAAATTTTAATTTTTTTAAATTTTTTTTAAATTTTTGTATATTTTTTTAAATTTTTGTATATTTTTTTAAATTTTTTAAATTTTTTTTATATTTTTTAATTTATTCTTGTATTAAATATTTATTAATTTAAAAAAAAAATTTATATATTTTTTTAATTTTTTAAAAAAAAATTTCTTAATTTTTTTTATTGTTTTAAATTTTTTTTAATTTTTTTAAATTTAAAAAAAAATTGTATTTTTATTTTAATTTTTTATTCTTTTTATTTATTTTTTTTAAATATTTATTAATTTTTTTAAATGTATTAAAATTTTTTAATTTTCTTAAATTTTTTTTTAATTTTTAAAATTTTTTTAAAATTTTTTTATACTTTTTAATTTATTCTTGTTTTAAATATTTATTAACTTAAAAAAAATTATATATATTTTTTTTTAATTTTTTTAAAATTTTTATCTTAATTTTTTTTTATTTTTTAAATTTTTTTTATTTTTTTAAATTTTTTTAAAATTTGTTTTAAATTTTTTTAGAAAATTTGATTTAATTTTTTAACATAGTTTTTAAAAAATTCTTTATTTTTTATTTTTTCTCTCAATTTTTTAAAATTAAAAAAAAAATTTTTTAATTTTTTTAATTTTTTTTAAAATTATTTATTAATTATTTTCTTTTTTTTATATTTTTTATTTTAATTTTTTTTTAAATTTAAAAAAAATTTAATTGTTATTTTTCTTTTATTGTATTTTTATTTTAATTTTTTATTCTTTTTATTTATTTTTTTTAAATATTTATTAATTTTTTTAAATTTTTTAAAATTTTTTTAATTTTCTTAAATTTTTTTTAATTTTTAAAATTTTTTTTTAAATTTTTTTATACTTTTTAATTTATTCTTGTTTTAAATATTTATTAATTTAAAAAAAATTTTATATATATTTTTTTAATTTTTTTTAAATTTTTATCTTAATTTTTTTTTATTTTTAAAATTTTTTTTATTTTTTTAATTTTTTTTAAAATTTGTTTTAAATTTTTTTAAAAAATTTGATTTAATTTTTTAACATAGTTTTTAAAAAATTCTTTATTTTTTATTTTTTCTCTCAATTTTTTAAAATTAAAAAAAAAATTTTTTAATTTTTTTAATTTTTTTTAAAATTATTTATTAATTATTTTCTTTTTTTTATATTTTTTATTTTAATTTTTTTTAAATTTAAAAAAAATTTAATTGTTATTTTTCTTTTATTTTATTTTTTTTTAATTTTTTAAAATTTAAAAAAAAATTTATTTGTTTATATTTTTTGTTGATTTTTAAAAAAATTTTATTTTTTTTTAAATTTTTTTAAATTTTTGTACATTTTTTTAAATTTTTGTATATTTTTTTAAATTTTTGTATATTTTTTTAAATTTTTGTATATTTTTTTAAATTTTTGTATATTTTTTTTATATTTTTAAAATTTTTTTTATATTTTTTAATTTATTCTTGTTTTAAATATTTATTAATTTAAGAAAAATTTTTTATATATTTTTTTAATTTTTTAAAAAATTTTTTCTTAATTTTTTTTATTGTTTTAAATTTTTTTTAATTTTTTTAAGTTTAAAAAAATATTGTATTTTTATTTTAATTTTTTATTCTTTTTATTTATTTTTTAAAAATATTTATTAATTTTTTTAAATTTTTTAAAATTTTTTTTTTAATTTTTTTTAAATTTTCAAAAGTTTTTTTAATTTTTGTAAATTTTTTTATAATTTTTATATATTTTCCTTAAAATTTTTTATTTTTTTAATTTATTTTTTAAAAACTTTTTTATATTTTAAATTTTTTAAATTTTTCAAATTCTTTTAAAATTTTTTTAATTTTTTTTAATTTTTTACGAATTTTTTTAAATTTTTTTTTAATTTTTTAATTTTTTTTTAATTTTCTTATAATTTTTTTTTAATTTTTAAAATTTTTTAAAAATTTTTTATACTTTTTAATTTATTCTTGTTTTAAATATTTATTAATTTAAAAATTTTTTTATATATATTTTTTTAATTTTTTTTAAATTTTTATTTTAATTTTTTTTTTATTTTTTAAATTTTTTATTTTAACTTTTTTTAATTTAAAAAAAATTTAATTGTTATTTTTCTTTTATTTTATTTTTTTTTAATTTTTTAACATTTAAAAAAAAAATTTATTTGTTTATATTTTTTGTTGATTTTTAAAGAAATTTTAATTTTTTAAATTTTTTTTTAAATTTTTGTATATTTTTTTAAATTTTTGTATATTTTTTTTATATTTTTTAATTTATTCTTGTTTTAAATATTTATTAATTTAAAAAATTTTTTTTATATATTTTTTTAATTTTTTAAAAATTTTTATCTTAATTTTTTTTTTTTTTAAATTTTTTTTATTTTTTTAAATTTTTTTAAAATTTGTTTTAAATTTTTTTAAAAAATTTGATTTAATTTTTTAACATAGTTTTTAAAAAATTCTTTATTTTTTATTTTTTCTCTCAATTTTTTAAAATTAAAAAAAAAATTTTTTAATTTTTTTAATTTTTTTTAAAATTATTTATTAATTATTTTCTTTTTTTTATATTTTTTATTTTAATTTTTTTTAAATTTAAAAAAAATTTAATTGTTATTTTTCTTTTATTTTATTTTTTTTTTAATTTTTTAAAATTTAAAAAAAAATTTATTTGTTTATATTTTTTGTTGATTTGTAAAAAAATTTTATTTTTTTTTAAATTTTTTTAAATTTTTGTATATTTTTTTAAATTTTTGTATATTTTTTTAAATTTTTGTATATTTTTTTAAATTTTTGTATATTTTTTTAAATTTTTGTATATTTTTTTAAATTTTTGTATATTTTTTTAAATTTTTGTATATTTTTTTATATTTTTTAAATTTTTTTTATATTTTTTAATTTATTCTTGTTTTAAATATTTATTAATTTAAAAAAAAAATTTTATATATTTTTTTAATTTTTTAAAAATTTTTTTCTTAATTTTTTTTATTGTTTTAAATTTTTTTTAATTTTTTTAAATTTAAAAAAAAATTGTATTTTTATATTAATTTTTTATTCTTTTTATTTATTTTTTAAAAATATTTATTAATTTTTTTAAATTTTTAAAAAATTTTTTTTTAATTTTTTTTAAATTATCAAAAGTTTTTTTAATTTTTGTAAATTTTTTTATAATTTTTATATATTTTCCTTAAAATTTTTTTAATTTATTTTTTAAAAACTTTTTTATATTTTAAATTTTTTACATTTTTCAAATTCTTTTAAAATTTTTTTAATTTTTTTTAATTTTTTACGAATTTTTTTAAATTTTTTTTTAATTTTTTAATTTTTTTTTAATTTTCTTATAATTTTTTTTTAATTTTTAAAATTTTTTAAAAATTTTTTATACTTTTTAATTTATTCTTGTTTTAAATATTTATTAATTTAAAAATTTTTTTATATATATTTTTTTAATTTTTTTTAAATTTTTATTTTAATTTTTTTTTTATTTTTTAAATTTTTTATTTTAACTTTTTTTTAATTTAAAAAAAATTTAATTGTTATTTTTCTTTTATTTTATTTTTTTTTAATTTTTTAACATTTAAAAAAAAAATTTATTTGTTTATATTTTTTGTTGATTTTTAAAGAAATTTTAATTTTTTAAAATTTTTTTTAAATTTTTGTATATTTTTTTAAATTTTTGTATATTTTTTTTATATTTTTTAATTTATTCTTGTTTTAAATATTTATTAATTTAAAAAAATTTTTTTATATATTTTTTTAATTTTTTAAAAATTTTTATCTTAATTTTTTTTTTATTTTTAAAATTTTTTTTATTTTTTTAAATTTTTTTAAAATTTGTTTTAAATTTTTTTAAAAAATTTGATTTAATTTTTTAACATAGTTTTTAAAAAATTCTTTATTTTTTATTTTTTCTCTCAATTTTTTAAAATTAAAAAAAAAATTTTTTAATTTTTTTAATTTTTTTTAAAATTATTTATTAATTATTTTCTTTTTTTTATATTTTTTATTTTAATTTTTTTTAAATTTAAAAAAAATTTAATTGTTATTTTTCTTTTATTTTATTTTTTTTTTAATTTTTTAAAATTTAAAAAAAAATTTATTTGTTTATATTTTTTGTTGATTTGTAAAAAAATTTTATTTTTTTTTAAATTTTTTTAAATTTTTGTATATTTTTTTAAATTTTTGTATATTTTTTTAAATTTTTGTATATTTTTTTAAATTTTTGTATATTTTTTTAAATTTTTGTATATTTTTTTATATTTTTTAAATTTTTTTTATATTTTTTAATTTATTCTTGTTTTAAATATTTATTAATTTAAAAAAAAAATTTTATATATTTTTTTAATTTTTTAAAAATTTTTTTCTTAATTTTTTTTATTGTTTTAAATTTTTTTTAATTTTTTTAAATTTAAAAAAAATTGTATTTTTATATTAATTTTTTATTCTTTTTATTTATTTTTTAAAAATATTTATTAATTTTTTTAAATTTTTTAAAATTTTTTTTTTAATTTTTTTTTAATTTTTTACGAATTTTTTAAAAATTTTTTTTAATTTTTTAATTTTTTTTAATTTTCTTATATTTTTTTTTTAATTTTTAAAATTTTTTTAAAATTTTTTTATACTTTTTAATTTATTCTTGTTTTAAATATTTATTAATTTAAAAAAATTTTTATATATATTTTTTTAATTTTTTTTAAATTTTTATTTTAATTTTTTTTTTATTTTTTAAATTTTTTATTTTAATTTTTTTTAAATTTAAAAAAAATTTAATTGTTATTTTTCTTTTATTTTATTTTTTTTTAATTTTTTAACATTTAAAAAAAAAATTTATTTGTTTATATTTTTTGTTGATTTTTAAAAAAATTTTAATTTTTTTAAAATTTTTTTAAATTTTTGTATATTTTTTTTATTTTTAAATTTTTTTTTATATTTTTTAATTTATTCTCGTTTTAAATATTTATTAATTTAAAAAAAAATTTTATATATTTTTAAAATTTTTTTAAAATTTTTTTCTCAGTTTTTTTTATTGTTTTAAATTTTTTTAAATTTTTCTAAATTTAAAAAAAAAGTTTTGTATTTTTATTTTAATTTTTCATTTTTTTATTTATTCTTTAATTTTTTTTAAAATATTTATTAATTTTTTAAAAAAAAATTAAAAAGTTTTTTTCATTTTTTTTAAATTTAAAAATTTTTTTTTCATTTTTAAAAAAAAAATTTTAATTTTTTTTATTTTTTTTAAATTTATTTATTAATTTTTTTCTTTATTTATATTTTTTATTTTAATTTTTTTTTAATTTTTTAAAGAATTTTTTAAAAAAATAATATGTATTTAATTTTCCTTTAATTCTTGTTTTAAATATTTATTAATTAAAAAAAATATTAAATTTTTTTTTTAAATTTTGTTTCAATTTTTTCAATTTTTTAAAAAATAAAAAAAAAATTTAAATTTTGTTTTAATTTTTTGACAATTTTTTAAAAAATATTTTTAACAATTTTTTGTAATTTAAAAATTTTTTTTTTAAATTGTTTATTAATTTTTTTCTTTTTTATGTTTTTTATTTTAATTTTTTTTAATTTTTTAAAAAATTTAAAATTTTTTTTTAAATTTTTTAAAATTTATTTTTATTAATTTTTTTTTAATTTTTTAAATTTTTTTTTTAAATTTTTATTTCAAAATTTTTTTTTTATATTTTAAATTTTGTTTAAAATTTTTAAATTTGTCTTTTAAATTATCTAAAAAAAAATTTTTTAAAAATTTGTTTTAATTTTTTAACAATTTGTTTAAAAAAATTTTATTTATGCTTTTAAAATTTTTTACTTAATTTTTTTTAATTTTTTGTAATATTTTCAATTTTTTAAATTTTCTTTACTTTAATTTTTTTAAATTTTTAAAAAAAATTTAATTTTTTAAAATTATAATTTTTTATTTAAAAAAATGTTTTTAAATTTTTTTAAAATTTTTATTTCTCTTTTATTTTATTTTTTTTCATTTTTTCAAATTTTTTAAAATTTTTTTTTTAATTTTCTTATAATTTTTTTTAAATTTCAAAAAAAAATTTAAAATTTTTTTAAAAAAACTTTTTATATTTTTTTTTAAATTCTAAAATTTTTTTAAAAATTTTTTAAATTTTTTTTAAAACTTTTAAAATTTTTTTAAAAAACTTTTTATATTTTTTTAAAAATTTTATTTATTTTTTGCTATATTTAAATTTTATTTAAATTTTTAAAATTTTAAAAATTTGTTTAAATTTTTTTAAAAAATTTTTAATTTTTTTTTATTTTTTTCTAATTGTTTTTAAATTTGTTTTAAAATTTTTTTAAAAATTTTGTTTTAATTTTTTAACATAGTTTTTAAAAAAATTCTTTATTTTTTATTTTCTCTCTCAATTTTTTAAAATTAAAAATTTTTTTTTTTAATTTTTTTAATTTTCTTTTAAAATTATCTATTAATTTATTTCTTTTTTATATTTTTTATTTTAATTTTTTTAAATTTAAAAAAAATTTAATTGTTATTTTTCTATTATTTTTTTTTAATTTTTTAAAATTTAAAAAAAAATAATTTTCTTATAAGCTTTTTATTTTTTTTAAATTTAATTTTTTTTTTAATTTTCTTATAATTTTTTTTAAAAAAATTATAAAAAAATTGTATTATTTTATTAACAAAATTTTTTAATTTTTTTTTTAAAATTTGCTTAAATTTTTTTCTATATTTTTAAAATTTTTTTAAAAGTTTTTATTTATTTTTTTTATATTTTAAATTTTTTTTAATTTTTTAAATTTTTTAAAAAATTTCTTTTTAATTTTATTTGTTTATATTTTATGTTGATTTTTAATTTTTTTTAAATTTTTGTATATTTTTTTTTATATTTTAAATTATTTTAAAATTTTTTAAAATTTTAAATTTTTTTTTAAATTTTTAAAATTCTTTTATTTTTTTTAATTTTTTACAAAAAATGTTTTAATTTTTTTTATTTTTTTTTTAATTTTTTAAAATTTTTTTTCTATATTTTTTAATTTTTTTTAAATTTTATTTTAATTTTTCAACAATTTGTTTAAAAAAATTTTATTTATGTTTTTAATTTTTTTTACTTAATTTTTAAAATTTTTTTTTTAATATTTTAAAATTTTTTTAAAATTTTTTTATATTTTTTTTAACTTTTTAAATTTTTTATATTTATTTTTATATTTTAAATTTTTTAAATTTTAAAATTCTTCTAAAATTTAAAAAAAAAATTTTTTTTAATTTTTTACAAAATTTTTTTTTAATTTTTTACAAAATTTTTTTATTGTTTAAATTTTTTTTTAAATATTTTTTAAAAAATTTGTTTTAATATTTTACAAAATTTTTAAAAAATTTTTATTTATGTTTATAAATTTTTTTTCTTAATTCTTTTAAATTTAAAAAAAAAAATTATTTATGTTCTTAAATTTTTTTCTTAATTTTTTTGAATTTTTAAAAAAATTTTTTTAATTTTTTTTAATTTTTTTAAAAAACTTTTAAACTTTTTTTATTTTTTTAATTTTTTACAAATTTTTTTTTTATTTTTTTAATTTTTTACAAATTTTTTTTTAATCTTTTTTAATTTTTTAAAATTTTTTTAAAATGTTTAAAAAAAATTTTTAATAATTTTGTTCTAATTTTTTAACAAAATTTTTAAAAATTCTTTATTTTTTATTTTTTTCTCAATTTTTTAAAAATTTAAAAAAAGAATTTAAAATTTTTTTTTATGTAACGTCCCACTATTTTTCGCGCGTTTCCTATTCCCAATTCCACTAGCAAACCTCAAAATCACTCCACTAAAGTCTATCAAACTCAGCTCCTACCCCATCTCCTCAATCACCGATCACCTTGATGTTGCACCTTAGCGGTCAACAACACAGGATGATCAATACAAACCTCCACCTCGCTGATGTACCTTAGCGGTCCCCATCACGAGATGATCGTTTCAAAACCCTCTTCGCCTATTCGTCTTACAAGGCACGAATCATTCCCTCCAAAAACAAATTCAAACAAGTCCCTCATTACAAATCCCTCTTAAATCGAGACCAAGTCTCAACCCCCTCTTTACGACTCATGAAGTCCAAGCCACTCTAATAACCCCTTTCCCGTAAAACACCCGAAATCCATTCGATGAGTTGAGTATCTCTTTTCGCAGTCATAAAAACCCCAGAAACCTAATTGCGACGTATATTTGGCGTACGTGACATAAATACGTCTATTAATAGACGTACCGTTTGTAAAAACCCCGGAAGTCCTACTGCGTCTTAAACCGAAATGTGTCAAGGTCTTTACCGCGCGTACCCCACAATACTCCTGTGAAAGTACATAAATATGAGGTCCTGACAGGCCGAGTCCTCTTTCTTCGACAGAAACCTCTTCGGTAGAAGGCTTACTTGAAAAGTATATCTTTAAAGTGTTAATATTAAACTCAGTGTTCGACGATCACCGTAAGCCATTTATATTACTTAATATTATTGTGCATATCACCACCATACCATACTATTCAATTATTTCGTTTATAACTGCTTATCGCAATCTTACTATTCAATTATTTCGTTTATAACTGCTTATCGCAATCTTACAATTCTATTATTTCATTTATAACTGCTTATCGCAATCTTACTATTCTATTATTTTGTTTATAACTGCTTATCGCAATCTTACTATTCTATTATTTTGTTTATAACTGCTTATCGCAATCATATCATATTATTATTATTAACGATCATTATTAAACGACTTATATTGTATCTCATGTCCATATATATATATTAAATGTTATAACCATATTACAAATATTGTGCCAATGCTAAAAGCCCCCTCGCACGATTATAATAACCGATTAACGAAGTTAATAAATCGCTTTGTTTAAAATCTTGCTTCAAGTTATTTGTGTTCAACCATTAGTTACGAACGTACTAAGATACAAACCAACGAGTCGGCGAAACAGCTGATCGCGGATCGCGAACTAGAGAACAGTGACAGTGTTTACTAACATTCCCTTGCATAGCTGCACGTATAGACGAATTTCTCAAGAAATATTACGAGGAAACTTTTTGTGCCTATGCAACGGTAAATCTGATATTACGTAAACCAAAACAAAGTGCTAACGGGTGTTCCCCAAATACGCTCTAGCCTTTAAACTTCCCTGGTCGACTAGTGTGCTGGATTCAAGATTCGCGCCTGACGTTCCTCTCCTTCCAAACCCTCAGTGTGCTGGATTATAGATTCGCGCCTGAATTCCTTTCAAACCCTCAGTGTGCTGGATTCAAGATTCGCGCCTGACGTTCCTCTCCTTCCAAACCCTCAGTGTGCTGGATTCAATATTCGCGCCTAAGTTCCTTCCAAACCCTCAGTGTGACGGATTCAATATTCGCGCCTAAGTTCCTTCCAAACCCTCAGTGTGACGGATTTAATATTCGCGCCTGGTCTTCCCCCAAAAATCTCAGAGTGCTGGATTTTAGATTCGCGCCTGTCTTTCTCCTTTCCTAATGTCATCGTTCCCAAAAGACCTCACCCGGGACGTGACATTTTAATTTTTAAAATTTTTTAATTTTTTTTTTAATTTTTTAACATAGTTTTTAAAAAAATTCTTTATTTTTTATTTTCTCTCTCAATTTTTTAAAATTAAAAATTTTTTTTTTTAAATTTTTGTATATTTTTTTTTTATATTTTAAATTATTTAAAATTTTTTTTAAATATTTAAATTTTTTAAAATTTTTTTTTATTTTTTTTAATTTTTTACCAAATTTTTTTTTAATTTTAAAATTTTTTTAAAATTTTTTCACAATTTTTTTTAAATTAAAAATTTTTTTTTAAATTAAAAATTTTTTTTTTTAATTTTTTACAAAAAAATTTTAATTTTTTTATTTATTTTTATATTTTAAATTTTTTAAATTTTAAAATTCTTCTAAAATTAAAAAAAAAAAATTTTTTTAATTTCTTACAAAATTTTTTTATTGTTTAAAATTTTTTTTAAAATATTTTTTAAAAAATTTGTTTTAATTTTTTAAAAAAATTTTAAAAATTTTTTATTTATGTTTTTAAATTTTTTTTCTTAATTTTTTTAAATTTTTAAAAAAAAAATTATTTATGTTTTTAAATTTTTTTTCTTATTTTTTTTGTATTTTTAAAAAAAAAATTTTTAATTTTTTTTAATTTTTTTAAAAAACTTTTTATATTTTTTAAAATTTTTTTATTTTTTGGAATTTTTTATAGTTTAATTTTTTTTCAATTTTTAAAATTTTTAAAAATTTTTTTAAAATTTTTTTTTAAAACTTTTAAACTTTTTTTATTTTTTTAAATTTTTTACAAATTTTTTTTAATCTTTTTTAATTTTTTAAAATTTTTTTAAAATGTTTAAAATTTTTTTTTAATAATTTTGTTCTAATTTTTTAACAAAATTTTTAAAAAATCTTTATTTTTTATTTTTTTCTCAATTTTTTAAAAATTTAAAAAAAAGAATTTTAAATTTTTTTTTTATGTAACGTCCCACTATTTTTCGCGCGTTTCCTATTCCCAATTCCACTAGCAAACCTCAAAATCACTCCACTAAAGTCTATCAAACTCAGCTCCTACCCCATCTCCTCAATCACCGATCACCTTGATGTTGCACCTTAGCGGTCAACAACACAGGATGATCAATACAAACCTCCACCTCGCTGATGTACCTTAGCGGTCCCCATCACGAGATGATCGTTTCAAAACCCTCTTCGCCTATTCGTCTTACAAGGCACGAATCATTCCCTCCAAAAACAAATTCAAACAAGTCCCTCATTACAAATCCCTCTTAAATCGAGACCAAGTCTCAACCCCCTCTTTACGACTCATGAAGTCCAAGCCACTCTAATAACCCCTTTCCCGTAAAACACCCGAAATCCATTCGATGAGTTGAGTATCTCTTTTCGCAGTCATAAAAACCCCAGAAACCTAATTGCGACGTATATTTGGCGTACGTGACATAAATACGTCTATTAATAGACGTACCGTTTGTAAAAACCCCGGAAGTCCTACTGCGTCTTAAACCGAAATGTGTCAAGGTCTTTACCGCGCGTACCCCACAATACTCCTGTGAAAGTACATAAATATGAGGTCCTGACAGGCCGAGTCCTCTTTCTTCGACAGAAACCTCTTCGGTAGAAGGCTTACTTGAAAAGTATATCTTTAAAGTGTTAATATTAAACTCAGTGTTCGACGATCACCGTAAGCCATTTATATTACTTAATATTATTGTGCATATCACCACCATACCATACTATTCAATTATTTCGTTTATAACTGCTTATCGCAATCTTACTATTCAATTATTTCGTTTATAACTGCTTATCGCAATCTTACAATTCTATTATTTCATTTATAACTGCTTATCGCAATCTTACTATTCTATTATTTTGTTTATAACTGCTTATCGCAATCTTACTATTCTATTATTTTGTTTATAACTGCTTATCGCAATCTTATCATATTATTATTATTGACGATCATTATTAAACGACTTATATTGTATCTCATGTCCATATATATATATTAAATGTTATAACCATATTACAAATATTGTGCCAATGCTAAAAGCCCCCTCGCACGATTATAATAACCGATTAACGAAGTTAATAAATCGCTTTGTTTAAAATCTTGCTTCAAGTTATTTGTGTTCAACCATTAGTTACGAACGTACTAAGATACAAACCAACGAGTCGGCGAAACAGCTGATCGCGGATCGCGAACTAGAGAACAGTGACAGTGTTTACTAACATTCCCTTGCATAGCTGCACGTATAGACGAATTTCTCAAGAAATATTACGAGGAAACTTTTTGTGCCTATGCAACGGTAAATCTGATATTACGTAAACCAAAACAAAGTGCTAACGGGTGTTCCCCAAATACGCTCTAGCCTTTAAACTTCCCTAGTCGACTAGTGTGCTGGATTCAAGATTCGCGCCTGACATTCCTCTCCTTCCAAACCCTCAGTGTGCTGGATTATAGATTCGCGCCTGAATTCCTTTCAAACCCTCAGTGTGCTGGATTCAAGATTCGCGCCTGACGTTCCTCTCCTTCCAAACCCTCAGTGTGCTGGATTCAATATTCGCGCCTAAGTTCCTTCCAAACCCTCAGTGTGACGGATTCAATATTCGCGCCTAAGTTCCTTCCAAACCCTCAGTGTGACGGATTTAATATTCGCGCCTGGTCTTCCCCCAAAAATCTCAGAGTGCTGGATTTTAGATTCGAGCCTGTCTTTCTCCTTTCCTAATGTCATCGTTCCCAAAAGACCTCACCCGGGACGTGACATATTTTTGGTGACAGCGGTGGGATCCGTCAACTGTTAATAGGAATAAATTCCCTAACATACGGTACCCACAATTGCCTATTTAGCATGTATACAGAATACGTTAGTCCGTGGAAACCAGCCTACAGGAGCCGCCAATTACAAAATTTGACGGCATCTATACAGTGGATGGTCTGTGTTTCCGGGACCATAGTAGCAAATAACGAAGACGACGAAATTTGCTTAAATTGCTCCCAACTAGATCCAACAAATACGGTGATAACGTATCAAATTCATTTCTTACATACGCCTTATACATTCCCTAATTTCCCTCGGTGCAATACAGTTTTATTACAAACGCGTCCCGCAACCAATTGTGTCGTGTGCACACGGTGGTACTTTCTTTCAAACCAAGTCTGAATCACTTAGGAAACATTTACCTACGAAATCTAAATAAACTGCCTGACGAGACATAATACATTGATACCTAACATGCGCGATTCGCGTCAACGTCAAAACACGTTATATTACCGAAGCCGCAGGCTGCAGGGCGTTTTGTCAGATTCAAACGCATTAATCTGTGTTACGGGGGGCGTAGCAACGACCACGGAAGGCGTAAAATTTTGCCTAAATTGTTTTAATTCAAACACGGTGGAAGTGGATGAGATATATCAAGTGCACTACCACCAACCTAACGATATATTCCCTGAATGCCCCCGTTGCAAAAACCTCTTGTTCAAGTTACGTACCGTGTGTACAGAGCATTACCGTCAAATAAGTAAAAATCATAACAGATTCGATATTAACTACCCGGGTAGAGAGCACGGTAGGCTTTGAATAACAGCTACCGTACGCCCAAATTAAGAAAACCCAAAACTTTTTCGGGAGAAATCAAACATGTCCGTGTACGCGGAAACCGACGATTCTTGCGTGGTGGACCAAGACGCAGGCCCTTCCACTAAAGCTGTAGACACCGCAACCGCCGAATTAATGGAACGGGTGCAATTATTACGGGAAAAACAAGCTGAAATTGAGAGCTTGTACGCGAGTTATGTTATAAACCCGAAAACCAACACGCGTTCGGGCGTGGCCGCCGGTTCAGATGGCCCCGCGTTGGAAGGTCTTTCCGGTCAAATTCAAGCCATCCGCGAAATTATGGAAAAACTTCTTGCACCCCCGCCAACGACAAACAATTTTACTACTCCAGGTTCCTCCCGTTTCGATAGAAAGCCGGTGCCAAATTATAATAACGTTCCTGAGGCAATGAATCGTAACTATATTCCGAACCAGGATCCAACACCCCAGATCACGTTAAAAGACGCCATAGAAACGGTCCCTAACTTTAACGGACATAATATACCAGTGGTGCAATTCGCGAGAGCCTGCAATAGGGCTAAAGCTCTGGTTCCCCCGCAGGCTGAACCCCAGCTGGCGAGGTTGTTACGCAATAAACTGCAGGACCACGCCTGTTTGGCCGTTGGGGATAGGGTTTTTGACTCTGTAAATGATTTAATTAAACAACTTAAACGCACTTTCTCCCCTGCCAAAACTTCGGACCATTATCGTGGGGAACTTGCTAATATTATTAAAGGAAATAACGAACACGTGCTAGAATACATCTCGCGTGTTAAGGATCTCCGATTCGCTATTTTGGAAGAGGACAGAGAATATTATCACGATTTCGTACGGAATCACCCTGAGGACCTAGATCGTTTGACGTTAGACTCATTTGTAGATGGCCTTCCTCCCCATATACGAACAAGATTATTCCAACATAATTTCGAAACGCTCGATGAAGCTTTTGAGCTAGCTGTACTCGTGGATAAGAAGATTGACAGGGATCGTCAAAGGTTTTCAGATCAAAAGGCCCCGAAATTAACGTGCCAACTCTGCAATAAGACAGGAGACGACGCACGGTCCTGCCGAGGCAATCAAAATATAGTTTCACAACCCTTCGAGAGATACCCTCCAAACCGCGTTGTAGGATATGGAAACCCGGCACCCAATCCTCTGCTCCCTTACTGGGACAAAACTCGACCTCCTCCCTCAAGACCTACAGAATTGCGGATCTGTGCGTATTGCAAAAAGCCCGGACATTTAATCTCAGAATGTAGAAAACGCTTATTCAATCGCAATGAGAGAAATCCTGGAACCTTCCAAGAACGTGACTCGGGAAACGCTCTGCCCCTACGGTCAACTATGGAGGCGTACCGTGGAACGGGCCAAGCAGGAGCGCGTCCAATAGAAATACAAACGGAACCGGGAATATCGAAACTAGAATCGCAACAGCATGGTTAACCACTGCCGATGAAGCTCCGTCTGTGATGATTTCCTCCCCCGACTTCGAAACTACACCTGAATTAATGATTGATACTGGGTCACAGGTGAACTTATTGAAAATTCAAGCTGTAAAGCTACCACAAGAGATAAACACCGAAAATCGATTAATACTCAAAGGCATCTCTCCAGGCCCTGTCACCACGCTTGGCACAGTAAGGATAACCCTTTTGGGCGATAACGTCACGTTCCACGTAGTCGAAAACGACTTCCCAATTAAGCCGCAAGGAATATTAGGCACGGAATTCTTTATAAAACAGAATGTCTCGATACACTATTCCAAGAGGGAGTTGGACTTCCAAGGAAACTCCATTCCTTTCGTGAATAATAACCAAGTCATGCTACCTGCTAGATCAAAAACCGTTTCCTTTATTAATATATTAAATTCGAATATAAAGGAAGGGTATGTACCCCGGTTAGACTTAGGCACTGGGATTCACGCTGGTAACGCTCTTGTCCGTAATCGAGACGGCAAAGCGTACTTACAAATAATAAATTCTAATGAAATGGACATAACGATCACAACACCTACTGTTGAATTGGAAGAATTTGAAATTGTGATTCCAGAACCCAAACAAAGACGAACAAAAGAGATTATGACGTCTAAATGCGTCACTCCTATCCCCGCCCTAAATTCAAACAAGTCCCTCTTACCCCAGGATCTGTCGATCCACCAAATCGAGGCACCCACGAAAGTGCACTCACTCTCACCCCCTGTGCATTATGCCAGATCAACCGTCTACCCAAATTTCCGTGAGTCTCTTACTATTGCGTCGGGTGAGGTATCGATAATTTCTGAAAAACCCACAACAAGGGTGGAACAAGTGCTCAAACTAATTTCAACGGAACACATGAATCCGGAGGAAAAACTTCATGTCCAAAGAATTTTATATAAATACCATGACCTCTTCCATCTACCAGATGAGAAGTTAGGCCACACAAACGCTATCCAGCATGGGATCCAGACAATGGACCCAGTGCCAGTAAATACTAAACAATATCGCTTCCCTCCTGTACATAAGAAGGAAATAGACAAGCAAATAAAGAATTTACTAACTAACGACATTATAAAACCGTCATTATCACCCTATAATTCACCTATTTGGATCGTCTCTAAAAAACCAGGACCCAATGGGGAACTCTTGTGGAGAATGGTAATTGACTTCAGGGATTTAAACGGAAAAACCGTTCCTGACGCATACCCACTTCCAAACATTAACGAAATACTAGACCAATTAGGAGGAGCAAAATACTTTTCCGTATTCGACCTAGCTTCCGGATTTCACCAAATCCCTATGAAACCGGAAGATGCGCCTAAAACGGCCTTTTCTACACCTCATGGACATTATGAGTTTGTTAGAATGCCATTTGGACTTTGTAATGCACCAGCTACCTTCCAACGTTTAATGGATCACACGCTCACGGGACTCCAAGGCACAGAAATGTTCGTATATCTGGACGATATTGTCCTTTACGCGAGTTCCCTTACAGAACATTTAATAAAATTTTAAAAACTTGCTCAACGCCTAAGAGAGGCGAATCTTAAACTTCAGCCTTCGAAATGTAAATTTCTACATAAAGAAGTCGCATATTTGGGTCACATAATTACAGAACAAGGAGTAAAACCTGATCCAGGAAAAATTGAAGCCGTCCGAAACTACCCGGCACCAAATACACCTAAAGGAATCAAACAATTCCTTGGTTTAACCGGATATTATAGGAAATTTATCCCAGACTTTTCTAAAATAGCTCGTCCGTTAACCCAACTATTGAAGAAAGACACAATATTTGAGTGGGGACCGTCCCAGAAAACGGCTTTTGACCACTTAAGACTAGCATTGCAGAAAGAACCTATCCTGCAATACCCGAATTTTGACCTGGAATTTCACGTCACTACAGATACTTCTGACTACGCTATTGGAGGGATATTGAGTCAGACTATAAATGGAAAAGAGTTACCGATCGCTTACGCCTCTCGCCTCCTAAATAAAGCAGAAATAAATTACGCAACCATAGAGAAGGAACTTTTAGCCATCGTATATTGCGTTAGGCACTTCCGACCTTATCTATACGGAAGGAAATTTATTTTATTTACCGACCATCAACCACTAATCTGGTTACATAGAGTAAAAGACCCAACGTCACGCCTCGTTAGGTGGTGTTTAAAATTAGCTGAGTATGAATACGAAATTCGATACCAACCGGGGAAAAGCAACAAACTTGCCGACGCTCTATCTCGTAATCCCCCTACAGTGGAGGCATGCCCAATACGGCCACGAGAAGAAGCCGACGAAGACTGGGTGGACTGGCCCACACCAGATACCAAAACACCTCGGACTACTAAAGAAACTAAAACCCCACCTACACGAGGTCCTGGAAGACCTCGGGGTTCCCGACCATCCACCTCTGCTTCAGAACCCACAAGTAAACCCCATCTAAGGACGAAACCTACGCGGATGCAGCCTCACCGGAAGCTACGAAAAGGTCCAACATCTGCAGTAGAATCCACAAAAGAAAATTTATCAGAACCAATGAGTAGCGTCGAAGAAGAGAATCAGGAAAATGAAGGGGAACAAATAACCACCCCTTACGAACATATTTCGCCTCCGCAGTCCCCAGTTCCCCAGATACAATCGGATCCCGATTCCGAAGTGGAATCGAACATATCAGACGAGTCAACATCCGACTCGGATTTATCAATAATTGAGCAAGACAAATCCCATGATGCAGAATACGAAGCTGACCCAGACCGAGAAATCAGAATAGTACCGTCCATCAGTCGCGACCCATTGTCCCTACGTAAAGAAACGCTCGTCTTCCTTTTGAGTGCCGATGGGAAACCTTGCGACGAAGGAGCTAAACAGTTACAAGAAGCAGGAGAACTGACAATAGCAAACGAACTCACTCTGGGCAGGGCTCATGTGTCATATAAAAAGGGACAAATTCTCGTAGGGTTAGTTATCAAGGAAACACAAAATATTCCCCTAACCACGACAAATTGGAGAACAGCCCTTTCTTCTCTTAGGGATGTAGTACGTGAGTTAACTATATATTCGTTCATTATTGCCAAAACGACAAACATTGATCAGCTAAGTTGGCAAGATATTATTATGGACATTCTCGAAACCGTCGACGAGGAAGACATCGAGGTCACAATATGCCTACAAATAGTTCAGATCCCCGAAGAATCAAAGAGACAAAGCATTATTACAGAAAATCACGCGTCTGCATTAGCTGGACATAAAGGAGTAACAAAAACCTATAACCGAATTAGACACCACTATTTCTGGAAAGGAATGAAGAAAGCCGTTGAAGATTATATTCGAAAATGCGAAGACTGTATGCGGAAGAAACTCGTTCGTGTTAAAACCAGGCAACCAATGATCCTTACAGACACGCCTGGACGCGCCTTTGATAAAATAGCCTTAGATATAGTAGGACCGTTACCCACCACGAGAGAAGGAAATACCTACATATTAACCATGCAAGATTTATTAACTAAATATTTCGTGTGTGAACCACTCAAACAATCGACGTCGGAAAAAATTGCAGATGCATTTATAAGAAAGTTTATCTGTCAATTCGGAGCTCCCAGAGCCATCCTCACTGACCAAGGAGCTAATTTTACTGGTAAACTCATGAAAACTATCGCGCAAAAATTTAAAATTGAACAATTTCGAACCACAGCTTTTCACCCACAGACTAACGGCTCTCTAGAGCGATCGCACCTTGTCCTAACAGAATATTTGAAAATGTTTATCGGTAGATACAGTGACTGGGACGAATGGACCGACATGGCCGCGTTCTCTTATAATACCAGCGTCCACGAGGGCACTGGATACACTCCACATGAATTAGTGTTCGGTAAAATAGCCCGGGTACCCAGTCGGAAAAGAATGCCCGAAGACTTTGAAAATGAAACTTATAGTCAATACCTCTCGAAATTAAACATAAGGATGCAAGGACTGCAAACCGCTGCAGCAGAAAAGTTAAATCAATCAAAACTCCGTTATAAAAAGTACTACGATAGACACATAAGCGAGAAGACCTTCAAACCGGGTGACGCGGTTTTCGTCCTTATAGAACCGCGAAAAGGGAAATTCGGAGATCAGTACTCTGGCCCTCACACGATATTAGAGGTAATCCCCTCTCAGAATTTAAAAATATCATGGAAAGGGAAAACAAAAATTATACACGCGAATAAGGCGCGTCTTGGTCAAATACGCGAAAACCCCGGTTGACCCTAATCATAAATTATAGAGAAAAGAACATTAAATCACCTCGTTTCTTAGATCGCACCATGCCTCATAAAAGGGCCCATAAACCCAGTGGGCCTAGGACCCATGGGGGAGGCCTCAAGAGAAAGCTCTCCCATATACAGTGGCTGCGCCAGAGGGCCATGAAGGAGGAAGGGAGCGCCTCACATCTTCTCCCGAAGGTGACATCGAACATCGTCATCAGGGAGGCAGCGTCCACAACAGAGACAATTACAATAGATGACTCCCCCCCTCCCGTTCAATTCCAACCCTCTCCTCAACCTTCCACCTCCCAAGTTCCCTCCGTCATCCCTCCACCCCCAGGTGTCGTGGAGATTTTGAATACGGGGTCAGCGACTAAGGTCCCAGACCACACAGAGCTGACGCCCGAATTTTTAAAATGGTTCGATGACCTCTATCAGAGTGGTTACGACCTCACGTTCATCCTGGACGACCCCTCCTACTCAATCCTCGAATATTCCTTTCCTCCATACTAATCCTTCCAAAATTCCTTTCCTTAATCCTATCCTTCCTTGTACATCCTTCCTTGTAAATATTCCTTATTTTCTATTTCTTTTATATACATATATATATATATACATATTATTTTTAAGTATAAGTAAATGTTTTTTTTTCCTAATACAATCAATTCTTTTATATTTTCTATTATTATTATTCTCATCTTTTATTTTACTTTTCTTTTACGCCAAATTGGCTATATATTTTATTTTATTTTATTATTTCCAAACCATTGTATTTTTATTTTTTCCAAAACGGTACATTTTATTTTATTTTTCTTTTCCTCCGCATTTCAAGACACCCGTACCCTGTGTTAAGAAATGTAATCATTTCTTCATATAAGGGGGGAGGTGTAACGTCCCACGATTTTTCCCGCGTTTCCTATTCCCAATTCCACTAGTAAACCTCAAAATCACTCCACTAAAGTCTATCAAACTCAACTCCTACCCCATCTCCTCAATCACCGATCACCTTGATGTTGCACCTTAGCGGTCAACAACACAGGATGATCAATACAAACCTCCACCTCGCTGATGTACCTTAGCGGTCCCCATCACGAGATGATCGTTTCAAAACCCTCTTCGCCTATTCGTCTTACAAGGCACGAATCATTCCCTCCAAAAACAAATTCAAACAAGTCCCTCATTACAAATCCCTCTTAAATCGAGACCAAGTCTCAACCCTCTCTTTACGACTCATGAAGTCCAAGCCACTCTAATAACCCCTTTCCCGTAAAACACCCGAAATCCATTCGATGAGTTGAGTATCTCTTTTCGCAGTCATAAAAACCCCAGAAACCTAATTGCGACGTATATTTGGCGTACGTGACATAAATACGTCTATTAATAGACGTACCGTTTGTAAAAACCCCGGAAGTCCTACTGCGTCTTAAACCGAAATGTGTCAAGGTCTTTACCGCGCGTACCCCACAATACTCCTGTGAAAGTACATAAATATGAGGTCCTGACAGGCCGAGTCCTCTTTCTTCGACAGAAACCTCTTCGGTAGAAGGCTTACTTGAAAAGTATATCTTTAAAGTGTTAATATTAAACTCAGTGTTCGACGATCACCGTAAGCCATTTATATTACTTAATATTATTGTGCATATCACCACCATACCATACTATTCAATTATTTCGTTTATAACTGCTTATCGCAATCTTACTATTCAATCATTTCGTTTATAACTGCTTATCGCAATCTTACAATTCTATTATTTCATTTATAACTGCTTATCGCAATCTTACTATTCTATTATTTTGTTTATAACTGCTTATCGCAATCTTACTATTCTATTATTTTGTTTATAACTGCTTATCGCAATCTTATCATATTATTATTATTGACGATCATTATTAAACGACTTATATTGTATCTCATGTCCATATATATATATTAAATGTTATAACCATATTACAAATATTGTGCCAATGCTAAAAGCCCCCTCGCACGATTATAATAACCGATTAACGAAGTTAATAAATCGCTTTGTTTAAAATCTTGCTTCAAGTTATTTGTGTTCAACCATTAGTTACGAACGTACTAAGATACAAACCAACGAGTCGGCGAAACAGCTGATCGCGGATCGCGAACTAGAGAACAGTGACAGTGTTTACTAACATTCCCTTGCATAGCTGCACGTATAGACGAATTTCTCAAGAAATATTACGAGGAAACTTTTTGTGCCTATGCAACGGTAAATCTGATATTACGTAAACCAAAACAAAGTGCTAACGGGTGTTCCCCAAATACGCTCTAGCCTTTAAACTTCCCTGGTCGACTAGTGTGCTGGATTCAAGATTCGCGCCTGACATTCCTCTCCTTCCAAACCCTCAGTGTGCTGGATTATAGATTCGCGCCTGAATTCCTTTCAAACCCTCAGTGTGCTGGATTCAAGATTCGCGCCTGACGTTCCTCTCCTTCCAAACCCTCAGTGTGCTGGATTCAATATTCGCGCCTAAGTTCCTTCCAAACCCTCAGTGTGACGGATTCAATATTCGCGCCTAAGTTCCTTCCAAACCCTCAGTGTGACGGATTTAATATTCGCGCCTGGTCTTCCCCCAAAAATCTCAGAGTGCTGGATTTTAGATTCGCGCCTGTCTTTCTCCTTTCCTAATGTCATCGTTCCCAAAAGACCTCACCCGGGACGTGACATTTTAATTTTTAAAATTTTTTAATTTTTTTTTTAATTTTTTAACATAGTTTTTAAAAAAATTCTTTATTTTTTATTTTCTCTCTCAATTTTTTAAAATTAAAAATTTTTTTTTTTAATTTTTGTATATTTTTTTATTTTTTTATATTTTAAATTATTTAAATTTTTTTAAATATTTAAATTTTTTAAAATTTTTTTTTATTTTTTTTAATTTTTTACCAAATTTTTTTTTAATTTTAAAATTTTTTTAAAATTTTTTCACAATTTTTTTTAAATTAAAATTTTTTTTTTAAATTAAATTTTTTTTTTTTTAATTTTTTACAAAAAAATTTTAATTTTTTTATTTATTTTTATATTTTAAATTTTTAAAATTTTAAAATTCTTCTAAAATTAAAAAAAAAAATTTTTTAATTTCTTACAAAATTTTTTTATTGTTTAAAATTTGTTTTAATTTTTTAAAAAAATTTTAAAATTTTTATGTTTTTAAATTTTTTTTCTTAATTTTTTTAAATTTTTAAAAAAAAATTATTTATGTTTTTAAATTTTTTTCTTAATTTTTTTGAATTTTTAAAAAAATTTTTTTTAATTTTTTTTAATTTTTTTAAAAAACTTTTTATATTTTTTAAAATTTTTTTAGTTTTTGTATTTTTTTATAGTTTAATTTTTTTTTCAATTTTTAAAATTTTTAAAAATTTTTTAAAAATTTTTTTTTAAAACTTTTAAACTTTTTTTATTTTTTTAATTTTTTACAAAATTTTTTTTAATCTTTTTTAATTTTTAAAAATTTTTTTAAAATGTTTAAAATTTTTTTTTAATAATTTTGTTCTAATTTTTTAACACAATTTTTAAAAATTCTTTATTTTTTATTTTTTCTCAATTTTTTAAAATTAAAAAAAAAATTTTTTTAATTTTTTTAATTTTTTTTTAAATTATTTATTATTTTTTTTTTATATTTTTTATTTTAATTTTTATAAATTAAAAAAAATTTAATTGTTATTTTTCTATTATTTTATTTTTTTTTAATTTTTTAAAATTTAAAAAAAAATAATTTTCTTATAAGTTTTTTATTTTTTTTAAATTAAAATTTTTTTTTTTAATTTTCTTATAATTTTTTAAAAAAATTTTATAAAAAATTTGTATTATTTTATTAACAAAATTTTTTAATTTTTTTTAAAAATTTGCTTAAATTTTTTTCTATATTTTTAAATTTTTTTTAAAAGTTTTTATTTATTTATTTTTTTATTTTTTTTATATTTTAAATTTTTTTTAAATTTCTAAAAATTTTTTTTAAATTTTTTTAAATTTTTAAAATTTTTTTAAAATATTTTTTTTAATTTTTTAACAATTTGTTTAAAAAAAATTTTATTTATGTTTTTAAAATTTTTTACTTAATCTTTTTTTAATTTTTTTTAATATTTTAAAATTTTTTTAAAAATTTTTTTATATTTTTTTTTAAATTCTAAAATTTTTTTAAAAAATTTTTTATATTTTTTTTTAAATTTTAAATTTTTTCATTTATTTTTATATTTTAAATTTTTTTAAAATTTTCTTAAAAAATAAAAAATTTTTTTTTTAATTTTGTTTTAATTTTTTTATTTATGTTTTTAAAATTTTTTCTTATTTTTTTCTTTTAAATTTTTTGTGGGATAAATAAAATATATTTAATATAAACAGGAAAGATATATACAGGGTGTCCCACTAAGGAGTGGACAGCGCGATATCTCTTAAAGTATTGTCGATAAAAATATAAAAAAAATAGGGAATTGCATGGTTCGAGGGGGCCCATTTATTAGCGCGAACGAATTTTGTTTCCGATTATTATTTTAAAAGATACGATGGTCAAGTTCGGTTTTTCAAATGGAACTATTTTTTTTGAAGACCTGAGTTGATAGTGCGTTCCAAGACAAATTGAATAAGCTTTAATGTATACACTTTATTTCCACTGGTTTTTAAGATATTGCGCTTGCAAATTTACTGATTTTCACTGCAAGAAACCCCTCTGAAATGGCAAAAACCGGGGGCGGTCTTACTGACGCCACGGGTGGCACTGCCTGTTGAAATGGATACTTACCTGCCAAAGGTCTACGCCAGAAATGGCAGGCCCAAAGGCTGGACAATTCTTTTCCGTCAGAAATGCTACTTAGGTAGGTATCGTTACTTTTATTTCGCACTTGCTTCTACGCTCGGATGGCCGGTTCTTTTGGGAGGGATGCAAGTTGGATTGGTTAGGTTAGGAGGAGTGAAAGTTGCTAGACTAAATTTCATCCATAGGGAGCAGATTGTATCAGAACCAATCCAACCGCAGATGTACCTACCTAAGTAGCATTTCTGACGGAAAAGAATTGTCCAGCCTTTGGGCCTACCATTTCTGGCGTAGACCTTTGGCAGGTAAGTATCCATTTCAACAGGCAGTGCCACCCGTGGCGCCAGTAAGACCGCCCCCGGTTTTTGCCATTCCAGAGGGGTTTCTTGCAGTGAAAATCAGTAAATTTGCAAGCGCAATATCTTAAAAACCAGTGGAAATAAAGTGTATACATTAAAGCTTATTGAATTTGTCTTAGAACGCACTATCAACTCAGGTCTTCAAAAAAAATAGTTCCATTTGAAAAACCGAACTTGACCATCGTATCTTTTAAAATAATAATCGGAAACAAAATTCGTTCGCGCTAATAAATGGGCCCCCTCGAACCATGCAATTCCCTATTTTTTTTATATTTTTATCGACAATACTTTAGGAGATATCGCGCTGTCCACTCCTTAGTGGGACACCCTGTATATACAAGATTGAAAGAAACTAAAACTAATACAAGATAACCGACTACGACACAAACAACTCGATTTAACACAACGACTCAGTACATCTACACACTCTGCCGGTTGTTCCAACTCTGTCCTTTCCGCGGAAAACTCGCCTTTCCGAAAAAGGACGCTACATCCCCACCACGCACGCTTTTCAAGTCGCCCTCATGCCCAAATATGGACATCGCTCCGCCGCGCGCTTTCTCGCCCCGACAAACCCTTGCGCGCGTCGCTGGGCCCGGTGACGCGTTGGGTTTTCCCCAACGGGCCTGTCTCCTCCGAGGTTCTCAACGTCTCGCTGAACTTATTCCGATACTACATTTTTTTTAATTTTTTTAATTTTTTAAAAAATTTCTTTTTATTTTTATTTGTTTATATTTTATTTTGATTTTTAATTTTTTTTATTTTTTTAAATTTTTTACGAAATTTTTTTTTAATTTTTTTAATTTTAAAATTTTTTTAAAATTTTTTAAAATTTTTCAAATTTTTTTAAAATTTTTTAAAATTTTTTAAAATTTTTAAAATTTTAAAAAAATTTTTTTTTAATTTTTTACAATTTTTTTTTTAATTTTTTTGATTTGTTTTTGTTATAAATTATTATTTTTCTTTTAATTTTTTAAAATTTTTTTAAATGTTTTCACAATTTTTTTTAAATTAAAAATTTTTTTTTTAATTTTTTACAAAAAATCGTTTTATTTTTTTTTAGTTTTTTAAAAAAAAAATTCTATATTTTTTTAGTCTTTAAAAAAAATTCTATATTTTTTAATTTTTTTTCAATTTTTAAAAATTTAAAAAAAAAATTTTTAATTTTGTTTTTATTTTTTAACAATTTTTTAATTTTGTTTTTATTTTTTAACAATTTGTAAATTTTTTTTATTTATGTTTTTTATTTTTTTTTCATATTTTTTTAAAATCTTTTTTTAATTTTTAAAATTTTTTAAATTTTTTTTTTCAATTCTTTAATTTTTTTAAAAATTTTTTTTTAATTTTTTAAATTTTTAAAAATTTTTTTTTTATATTTTTTAAAAATTTTTTAATTTATTTATTTATTTTTTAAAATTTTTTTTACTTTTCTAAATTTTTTTAAAAATTTTTTTAATTTTTTTTATTTATTTTTTAAATTGTTTTTTATATTTAAAATTTTTTAAATTTTTAAAATTCTTTTAAAATTTAAAAAAATTTTTTTTTTAATTTTTGTTTATTTTTTTAATTTTTTTATTATTTTTTTTAATTTTTTTTTATATTTCAAAATTTGTAAAATTCTTTTGAACTTTTTTTAATTTTTTTTATATTTTAAATTTTTTAAATTTTTAAAATTCTTTTAAAATTTTCTTATTTTTTTTTAAATTTTTTAAGAATTTAAAAAATTTTTTTTTAATTTTGTTTTAATTTTTTAACAATTTTTTTTCAATTTTTTAATTTTTTTTTAAAAAAATTATTTATTAATTTTTTCTTTATATATATTTTTTATTTTAATTTTTTTTTAAATTTTTTAAAGAATTTTTTAAAAAAATATTTTGTATTTAATTTTCCTTTAATTCATTTATTATTATTATTATTATTTTTAAAATATTTCTTTTTTTTATTTTTAATTTTTTTGATATATTTTTTATTTATTTTTGTTTTAAATTAAAATTTTTTTTAATTTTTAAAATTTTTTATATTTTTAAAATTTTTTTAAAAATTTTTTACTTTTTTTAAAATTATTAAAAAAAAAATTTATTTTTTTATTTATTTTTTTTATATTTTAAATTATTTTAAATTTTTTTAAAATTTTTTAAAAAAATATTAAATTTTAAAATTTTTTAAAAAAATTTTAAATTTAAAAATTTTTTTTTTATATTCCTAAAATTTTTTTTATTTTTTTAAATTTTTTACAAAAAATCTTTTTAGTTTTTTTTTAGTTTTTTAAAAAAAAATTCTATATTTTTTAATTTTTTTTTCAATTTTTTAAAATTTTTTTAATTTTTTTTTTAAATTTTGTTTTTATTTTTTAACAATTTAAAATTTTTTTTATTTATGTTTTTTAATTTTTTTTCATAATTTTTTTTAAATCTTTAAATTTTTTTAATTTTTTTATTTATTTTTTAAATTGTTTTTTGTATTTTAAATTTTTTAAATTTTTAAAATTCTTTTAAAATTTACAAAAAATTTTCTAATTTTTTGTATATTTTTCTAAAAAAAATTATATTTTTTTTTTTTATTTTTTAATTTTTTTCAATTTTTTAAAAAAAATTTTTCAATTTTTTTTTAAAATTTTGTTTTAATATTTTAACAATTTTTTAAAAAATATTTATAAATTTTTTTTTAATTTTATTAAAAATTTTTTTTTAAATATTAATTTTTTTTTTTAAATAATTTATTAATTTTTTCTTTTTTATATTTTTTTATTTTAATTTTTTACAATTTTTTTTAATTTTCTTTATTTTTTAAATTTTTAAAAAAATTTTTCTTAAATTTTTTTTCTATATTTTTTATTTTTTAAAATTTATTTTAAATTTTTTAAAAATTTTGTTTAATTTTATCTAATTTTTTTAAAAAACTTTTCATATTTTTTTAATTTTTTTATTTATTTTATTTTTTTATAGTTTAATTTTTTTTTAAATTTTTAAAATTTAAAAAAAAAATTTTTAAATTTTTTTTTAAAACTTTTAAATTTTTTTTATTTTTTTTAAATTTTTTACAAAATTTTTTTTAATCTTTTTTAATCTTTTTAATTTTTTTAAAATGTTTAAAAAAAAATTTTTAATAACTTTGTTCTAATTTTTTAACAAATTTTTTAAAAATTCTTTATTTTTTACTTTTTTCTCAATTTTTTAAAAATTAAAAAAAAAGAATTTTAATTTTGTTTCAATTTTTTAACAATTTTTTAAAAAAATTTTTATATTTTTTTTAATTTTTTAAATTTTTTTTTAAAAAATTTGTTTTAATTTTTTAACAATATTTTACAAAAAATTTCATTATTTTTTTTTCATTCTTTGAAATTTTTTTAAAATTTTTTAAAAAAAAGTTTATTTTTTTTCTTTATTTTTAATTTTTTTTCAATTCTTAAATTTTTTTTTAATTTTTTAACAATTTTTTTTAAATTTTCTAAAAAAATTTTATTTATGTTTTTAATTTTTTTCTTAATTATTTTAAATTTTTTAATTTTTTTTTAATTTTATCTAATTTTTTTTAAAAACTTTTCATATTTTTTTAATTTTTTTATTTTTTTTTATAGTTTAATTTTTTTTAAATTTTTAAATTTTTTAAAAAAAATTTTTAAATTTTTTTTTAAAACGTTTAAATTTTTTTTATTTTTTTTAGTTTTTTACAAAAATTTTTTTAATCTTTTTTAATTTTTTTAATTTTTTTAAAATGTTTAAAAAAAATTTTTTTAATTATTTTGTTCTTATTTTTTAACAAAGTTTTTAAAAATTCTTTATTTTTTACTTTTTTCTCAATTTTTTAAAAATTTAAAAAAAAGAATTTTAATTTTGTTTCAATTTTTTAACAATTTTTAAAAAATTTTTTTAAATTTTTTTTTAAAACTTTTAAATTTTTTTTATTTTTTTTAATTTTTTACAAATTTTTTTTTAATCTTATTAATTTTTTTAAAATGTTTAAAAAAATGTTTTTTAATAATTTTGTTCTAATTTTTTAACAAAATTTTTAAAAATTCTTTATTTTTTATTTTTTCTCAATTTTTTAAAAATTTGAAAAAAAGAATTTTAAATTTTGTTTCAATTTTTTTAACAATTTTTTAAAAAAAATTTTATATTTTTTTTAATTTTTTATAATTTTTTTTTAAAAAATTTGTTCTAATTTTTTAACAATATTTTACAAAAAAATTTCATTATTTTTTTCATTCTTTAAATTTTTATTTAAATTTTTTTTAATTTTTTTAAAAAATTTTTTATATATTTTTTTTAAATTTTATTTTTTATTTATTTTTTTTAAATTTTAAATTATTTTAAAAATTTTCAAATTTAAAAATTTTTTTTTTAAATTTTTCAAATTTTTTTTTAAATTTTTAAATTGTTTTTTATATTTTAAATTTTTTTTTTAAATTTTTTAAAATTCTTTTAAAATTTAAAAAAAAAATTTAATTTTTTACAAAAATTTTTTTAATTTTTTTTTAATTTAAAAAAAATTTTAAATTTTTGTACATTTTTTTTATTTTTTTGAATTTTTTTTATTTTTTTAAATTTATTCTTGTTTTAAATATTTATTAATTTTAAAAAAAATTTAATTTTTTTTAAATTTTTTACAAAAAATTTTCTAATTTTTTGTATATTTTTCTAAAAAAAATTTATAATTTTTTTCTTTATTTTTTATTTTTTTTTGAATTTTTAAATTTTGTTTTAATGTTTTAACATTTTTTAAAAAAAATTTTAAAATTTTTTTTAAAATTTTTTTTAATTTTTTACAAAATTTTTTTAAATTTTTATTTTTTTTTTTAATTTTGTTTATATTTTAAATTTTTTAATTTTTAAAATTATTTAAAATTAAAAAAAAAAAATTTTTTAATGTTTTACAAAAAATATTTTTATTTTTTTTATTTTTTTTTAAATTTTTTTTTTAAAAATTTGTTTTAATTTTTTAACAATATTTTACAAAAAATTTTCATTATTTTTTTCATTCTTTAAAATTTTTTTAAATTTTTTTATATTTTTTTTTCGTTATAAAAAAAAATTTTCTTTATTTTTTAATTTTTTTCAATTTTTTAAAATTTAAAAAAATTTTAAATTTTGTTTTAATTTTTTAACAATTTGTTTAAAAAAAATTTATTTATGTTTTTAAAATTTTTTTCTTAATTTTTTTAATTTTTTTTTAATATTTTAAAAAATTTTTAATTTTTTTTATATTTTGTTTTAAATTTTAAAATTTTTTTTAAAATTCTTTTAAATTTTTTCAAAATTTTTTATTTATTATATATTTTTATTTTTAAAATTTTTAAAATTTTTCAAATTTTTCAAATTTTTTTAAAATTTTTCTTTTAAAAAATTAAAATTTTTTATTTGTTTTTGTTTTAAATTATTATTTTTCCTTTAATTTTTTAAAATTTTTTTTAATTTTTAAAATTTTTTTAAAAATTTTTTTACAATTTTTTTTAAATTAAAATTGTTTTTTTAATTTTTTACAAAATTTTTTAATTATTTTTATTTATTTTTTTTAATTTTTAAAATTTTTTTTCGTTATTTTTTAATTTTTTTTCAATTTTTAAATTTTGTTTTAATTTTTAACAATTTTTTAAAAAAAAATTTTAAATTTTTTTTAAATTTTATTAAATTTTTTTATAAAATTTTTTATATTTTTTTTTTAATTTTATTTTTTATTTATTTTTTTATATTTTAAATTATTTTAAAATTTTCAAATTTTCTTTAAATATTTAAAAAATTTTTAAAAATTTTTTAATTTTTTTTTTTTAAAATTTGTTTTAATATTTTAACAATATTTTACAAAACATTTTCATTATTTTTTTCATTCTTTAAATTTTTTTTTAATTTTTTAAAAAAAAAATTATTTTTTTATTTATTTTTTAAATTTTTAAAAAAAATTTTCATTATTTTTTTTTCAATTTTTAAATTTTGTTTTAATTTTTAACAATTTTTTTAAAAAAATTTTAAAATTTTTTTTAATTTTTTTCAAAAATTTTTTATATATTTTTTTTAATTTTATTTTTTATTTATTTTTTTATATTTTAAATTACTTTAAAAATTTTCAAATTTTCTTTAAATATTTTAAAATTTTAAAATTTAAATTTTTTTTTTTAAATTTATCAAATTTTATTTTAAATTTTTAAATTTTGTTTTATTTTTTTAACCATTTTTTAAGAAAAAAATTTTTAAGTTTTTTAATTTTTTTCATAATTTTTTAAAATCTTTTTTTAATTTTTTAAAAAATTTTTTAAAAAATTTTTTTTTTTTTTTTAATTTTTTTAAAAAACTTTTAATATTTTTTAAAATTTTTTTATTTATTTTATTTTTTATAGTTTAATTTTTTTTAAATTTTTAAAATTTTTAAAAAATTTTTTTAAATTTTTTTTTAAAACTTTTAAATTTTTTTTATTTTTTTTAATTTTTACAATTTTTTTTTAATCTTATTAATTTTTTAAAATGTTTAAAAAAATGTTTTTTAATAATTTTGTTCTAATTTTTTAACAAAATTTTTAAAAATTCTTTATTTTTTATTTTTTCTCAATTTTTTAAAAATTTAAAAAAAAGAATTTTAAATTTTGTTTCAATTTTTTAACAATTTTTTAAAAAAATTTTTATATTTTTTTTAATTTTTTATAATTTTTTTTTAAAAAATTTGTTTTAATTTTTTAACAATATTTTACAAAAAAATTTCATTATTTTTTTCATTCTTTAAATTTTTTTTTAATTTTTTTAAAAAAAAAATTATTTCTTTTCTTTACTTTTTAAATTTTTTAAAAAATTTTTTCTTTATTTTTTATTTTTTTTTCATTTTTTATATTTTGTTTTAATGTTTTAACATTTTTTTTAAAAAAATTTTATTTATTTTTTTTAAATTTTTTCTTAATTTTTTTAATTTTTTTAAAAAATTTTTTATATATATTTTTTTAATTTTATTTTTTATTTATTTTTTTTATGTTTTAAATTATTTTAAAATTTTTCAAATTTTCTTTAAATATTTTAAAATTTTAAAATTTTTCAATTTTTTTTTAGATTTTTAATTTTTTTTTATTTTTTTTAATTTTTTACAAATTTTTTTTTAATTTTTATTTATTTTTTTTTTTAATTTTTTTATATTTTAAATTTTTAAATTTTCAAAATTCTTTTAAAATTTAAAAAAAAAATTTTTAATTTTTTACAAAAAATATTTTTATTTTTTTTATTTTTTTTAAATTTTTTAAAAATTTTTTTAAATTTTTAAAATTTATTTTTATTAAATTTTTTTAAAAAATTATTATATTATTTTTAAATTTCAATTTGTTTATTTTTTTTTATTTTTTTAATTTTTTTATTTTTCTTTTAAATTTTGGTATATTTTTTTTATTTTAGAATTTTTATATTTTAAAATTTGTTTATTTTAATTTTTTTCTATTTTTCTTGTATTATTATTTTTTAATTTTCCAAATTTTTAAAAATATTTTTTTTTATTTTCTTATAATATTTTCTTTAATTTTCTAAATTATTTAAAATTTTTTATTTATTATATTTTTTATATTTTAAATTTTTTTAAATTTTTAAAATTTTTCAAATTTAAAAAATTTTTTTTTTTTAAAAATTAAAATTTTTTTTTTTGATTTTATTTTAAATTATTATTTTTCTTTTAATTTTTAATTTTTTTTTTTAATTTTTAAAATTTTTTACAATTTTTTTTTAAATTAAATTTTTTTTTTTAATTTTTTACAAAAAAATTTAAATTTTTTTTATTTATTTTTTTTAATTTTTAAAAATTTTTTTTCGTTATTTTTTTTCAATTTTTAAATTTTTTTTTAATTTTTTAACAATTTTTTTAAAAAATTTTTCAATTTTTAAATTTTTTTTTAATTTTTTAACAATTTTTTTAAAAAATTTTTAAATTTTTATTTAAATTTTTTTTAATTTTTTTAAAAAATTTTTTATATATTTTTTTTAAATTTTATTTTTTATTTATTTTTTTTAAATTTTAAATTATTTTAAAAATTTTCAAATTTAAAAATTTTTTTTTTAAATTTTTCAAATTTTTTTTTAAATTTTTAAATTGTTTTTTATATTTTAAATTTTTTTTTAAATTTTTTAAAATTCTTTTAAAATTTAAAAAAAAATTTAATTTTTTACAAAAATTTTTTTAATTTTTTTTTAATTTAAAAAAAATTTTAAATTTTTGTACATTTTTTTTATTTTTTTGAATTTTTTTTATTTTTTTAAATTTATTCTTGTTTTAAATATTTATTAATTTTAAAAAAAATTTAATTTTTTTTAAATTTTTTACAAAAAATTTTCTAATTTTTTGTATATTTTTCTAAAAAAAATTTATAATTTTTTTCTTTATTTTTTATTTTTTTTTTTGAATTTTTAAATTTTGTTTTAATGTTTTAACAATTTTTTAAAAAAAATTTTAAAATTTTTTTTAAAATTTTTTTTAATTTTTTACAAAATTTTTTTAAATTTTTATTTTTTTTTTAATTTTGTTTATATTTTAAATTTTTTAATTTTTAAAATTATTTAAAATTAAAAAAAATTTTTTTTTAATGTTTTACAAAAAATATTTTTATTTTTTTTATTTTTTTTTAAATTTTTTTTTTAAAAATTTGTTTTAATTTTTTAACAATATTTTACAAAAAATTTTCATTATTTTTTTTCATTCTTTAAAATTTTTTTAAATTTTTTTATATTTTTTTTTCGTTATAAAAAAAAATTTCTTTATTTTTTAATTTTTTTCAATTTTTTAAAATTTAAAAAAATTTTAAATTTTGTTTTAATTTTTTAACAATTTGTTTAAAAAAAATTTATTTATGTTTTTAAAATTTTTTTCTTAATTTTTTTAATTTTTTTTTAATATTTTAAAAAATTTTTAATTTTTTTTATATTTTGTTTTAAATTTTAAAATTTTTTTAAAAATTCTTTTAAATTTTTTCAAAATTTTTTATTTATTATATATTTTTATTTTTTAAATTTTTAAAATTTTTCAAATTTTTCAAATTTTTTTAAAATTTTTCTTTTAAAAAATTAAAATTTTTTATTTGTTTTTGTTTTAAATTATTATTTTTCCTTTAATTTTTTAAAATTTTTTTTAATTTTTAAAATTTTTTTAAAAATTTTTTTACAATTTTTTTTAAATTAAAATTGTTTTTTTAATTTTTTACAAAAAATTTAATTTTTTTTTTCAATTTTTAAATTTTGTTTTAATTTTTTAACAATTTTTTTTTAAATTTTTTAAAAAATTTTTTAAATTTTTTAAAATTTTTTTTTGAATTTTTAAATTTTTTTTTATTTTTATTAATTTTTTACAAATTTTTTTTTAATTTTTATTTATTTTTTTTTTAAATTTTTTATATTTTAAATTTTTAAATTTTTAAAATTCTTTTAAAATTTAAAAAAAATTTTTTTTTTAATTTTTTACAAAAAATATTTTTATTTTTTTTATTTTTTTTAAAATTTTTTATTTTTTTTTAAATTTTTTAAAAATTTTTAAAATTTTTTTTTTAAAAATTTGTTTTAATTTTTTAACAATATTTTACAAAAAATTTTCAATATTTTTTTTTCATTCTTTAAAATTTTCTTTTTATTTTTTAACAATTTTTAAAAAAAAAATTATTTATGTTTTTTAATTTTTTCATAATTTTTTAAAATCTTTTTTTTAATTTTTTAAAAAATTTAAAAAAAAAATTTTAATTTTTTTTAATTTTTTTAAAAAACTTTTAATATTTTTTTAAATTTTTTATTTATTTTATTTTTTTATATTTTAATTTTTTTTAAATTTTTAAAATTTTAAAAATTTTTTTTAAATTTTTTTTTAAACTTTTAAATTTTTTTATTATTTTTTTAATTTTTTACAATTTTTTTTAATCTTTTTGAATTTTTTTAATTTTTTTAAAATGTTTAAAAAAAATTTTTTTAATAATTTTGTTCTAATTTTTTAACAAAATTTTTAAAAATTCTTTATTTTTTATTTTTTCTCAAATTTTTCAAAATTTAAAAAAAAAGAATTTTAAATTTTGTTTCAATTTTTTAACAATTTTTTAAAAAAATTTTATATTTTTTTTAATTTTTTAAATTTTTTTTAAAAAATTTGTTTTAATTTTATAACAATATTTTACAAAATATTTAAAATTTTTTTTTAATTTTATTAAAAAATTTTTTTCAAATAATTTTTTTTTTTAAAATTATTTATAAATTTTTTTCTTTTTTATATTTTTTATTTTAATTTTTTTAAATTTTTAAATCTTTAAAAATTTATTTTTATTAACTTTTTTTAAAAAATTATTATATTATTTTTAAAATTCAATTTGTTTATTTTTTTTTTAATTTTTTAATTTTTTTATTTTTTTTTTAAATTTTGGTATATTTTTTTTATTTTATAATTTTTTTATTTTAAAATTTTTTTTATATTTTAAAATTTTTTTATTTTAATTTTTTTCTATTTTTCTTTTATTATTATTTTTTAATTTTTTCAAATTTTTACAAATATTTTTTTTAATTTTCTTATAATATTTTCTTTAATTTTCTAAATTTTTAAAAAAAAAATTTTTATATTTTTTTTAAAGTTTTTAATTTATTTATTTACTTTTTTTTTTTTTTTAATTTTCTAAATTTCTTTTAAATTTTTTTAAAAATTTTTTATTTATTTTTCAAAATTTTTTTTTATATTTTAAATTTTTTAAATTTTTAAAATTCTTTTAAGATTAAATTTTTTTTTAATTTTTTACAAAATTTTTTTTTATTTTTTTAAAATTTTTTTTTAAATTTTTAAAATTTTTTTTCTTACTTTTTTTCTATAATTTTTATTTTTTAAAATTTATTTTAAATTTTTAAAAAAAATTTTTATTTTTTTTTTCATTTTTTAAAAAAAAATTTTTCTTTATTTTTTAATTTCTTTCAATTTTTTAAAAGTTAAAAAAATTTAAATTTTGTTTTAATTTTTTAACAATTTGTTTAATAAAAATTTATTTATGTTTTTAAAATTTTTTTCTTAATTTTTAAACATTTTTTTTAATATTTTAAAATTTTTAAAATTTTTTTATATTTTTTTTAAATTTTTAAATTTTTTTATTTATTTATATTTTAATTTTTTTATATTTTAAAATTTTTTTAAATTTTTTTAAAATGTTCTTATACAATTTAAAATTTTTTTTTTTAAATTTTGTTTTAATTTTTTTATTTATGTTTTTAAAATTCTTTTAATATTTTTAAATTTTTTAAAAAAATTTTTATATTTTTTTTTAAATTTTTTATTTTTTTATTTTTTATTTATATTTTAAATTATTTTAAAATTTTTTAAAATTTTTTAAAATTTTGTTTTAATTTTTTAACCATTTTTTAAAAAAATTTTATTTATATTTTCTAAATTTTTTCTTAATTTTTTTTTTAATTTTTTTTAAAATTTTTTATTTTTAAAATTTTTTTTTTAATTTTATTTTCTTATTTATTTTTTTTATATTTTAAATTATTTTAAAATTTTTCAATTTTTTTTAAATATTTTAAAATTTTTCAATTTTTTAATTTTTTTTTAAATTTTAAAAATTTTTTTTTAAGTTTTTCAATTTTTTTTATTTTTTTTTAATTTTTTACAAAAAATTTTTTAATTTTTATTTATTTTTTTAAAAAAATTTTATATTTAAAATTTTTAAATTTTTAAAATTCTTTTAAAATTTAAAATTTTTTTTTTTAATTTTTTACAAAAAATATTTTTATTTTTTTTTAAATTTTTTAAAAATTTTTTAAATTTTTTTTAAAAAATTTGTTTTAATTTTTTAACAATATTTTACAAAAAAATTTCATTATTTTTTTTTCATTCTTGAAAATTTTTTATATTTTTTTTTAAATTCTTATTTTTTTATTTATTTATTTTATATTTTAAATTATTTTAAAAATTTTCTAAATTTTTTTCAATTTTTTTTAAAAATTTTGTTTTAATATTTTAACAATTTTTTAAAAAATATTTTAAACTTTTTTTTTAATTTTATTAAAAAATTTTTTTCAAATATTTTTTTTTAAAAATTATTTATAAAATTTTTTCTTTTTTATATTTTTTATTTTAATTTTTTTAATTTTTTTAAATTTTAAAATTTTTTTTTTAAATTTTTAAAAATTTATTTTTAAATTTTTTTAAATTTATTTTTATTAAATTTTTTTAAAAAATTATTATATTATTTTTAAATTTCAATTTGTTTATTTTTTTTAATTTTTTAATTTTTTTATTTTTCTTTTAAATTTTGGTATATTTTTTTTTTATTTTCGAATTTTTTTATTTTTAAATTTTTTTATATTTTAAAATTTTTTTATTTTAATTTTTTTCTATTTTTCTTTTATTATTATTTTTTAATTTCTTCAAATTTTTAAAAATATTTTTTTTAATTTTCTTATAATATTTTCTTTAATTTTCTAAATTTAAAAAAAAAAATTTTATATTTTTTTTAAATTTTTTAATTTATTTATTTATTTTTTAAATTTTTATTTTAATTTTCTAAATTTCTTTTAAAATTTTTTTTATTTTTTTATTTATTTTTTAAAAAAATTGTTTATATTTTAAATTTTTTAAATTTTTAAAATTTATTTAAAATTACAATTTTTTTTTAATTTTTTACAATTTTTTTTTAAATTTTTTTTAATTTTTTTTAAAATTTTTTTTAAATTTTTAAAATTTTTTTTTAAAAATTTTTTTTCTATATTTTTTATTTTTTTAAATTTATTTTAAATTTTTTAAAAAAAATTTTAATTTTATTTTATTTTTTTTTCATTTTTTAAAAAAAATTTTCTTTATTTTTTAATTTTTTTAAATTTTTAAAAATTTTTTTGTATTTTAAATTTTGTTTTAAATTTTTAAATTTGTCTTTTAAATTATCTGTTACGTATGTGGATTTTTCCCATGCGCCGCTCTGAACCCCTTTTCGTGCTCGCGTCTGCGAAGGGAAAACGCCCTAAAATCCTTTTGCTTATCTCATACCACTAAGGGGGGTCATGATCTCGACCATCTGGATCACGACCATGGGAACGGGAGTGACACGACGACGACCCCGAAGAATTTCCTTATATGGAAATTTCTAATGCATCCCCACTCATTTTTGGGACTATATAAACCCTTTGGTTTCTACCCTCTGCGGTTAAAAGCAGTACAGTTACACGTAGAGTAACGTCGTGTCACGCTCGTACCGAGTCGGTTTAATTCAGTAAGATCGAGCTAAAGTCTCCGTCGGAATCATAGTTGACCTCATAGAATCCGCGAGTTCGGTTTACATTCTATTGGGTACTTCGAAATAGCCGCTCGTACGCCCCGCATCGCCAGTGCGTCAACACCGAGCAAATTAGTGGTAATTTACACACATTTATTACACTATTTAAACGCGACATTCACATTTGTACTATAATCTTGAATACACGAATGGTGTTCACTTCTAAATCGAGTTGATTCGTTAAAACCCATCTTTTACCCAGCGATCCTTATAAACTTAGTAGCGCTCACCCACTGATACAACTTTACCGCTCGAGTTGTATCGAATATAAATTAAGAGTTACGAGGCATTAATAACATTTCCCGCGACTCCCTGATCTAGCATCAGGTTAGTTTGCAACCTTTCATCCAGAACAAGGAACCTTTACCAACCTAGTGGCTCCCCGATTTCGCATCGGGTTCGTCCACGCTTAACCCTCCTACGGCTCCCTGATTTCGCATCAGGTTCGTCCGTATCATACAGCTCCCTGGTTTCGCACCAGGTTCGTCTGTAAGTCTACCAACCTCCGAACAGCTCCCTGGTTTCGCACCAGGTTCGTCTGTGAATAATCCAACCTCCTAACAGCTCCTAGACTTCGCGTCGAGTTCGTCTGTGAACATCATCCTAGTGACACCCCGATTTCGCATCGGGTTCGTTCACGACGTTTCACCCTCCTGCGGCTCCCTGATTTCAAATCAGGTTCGTCCGCGCACCTTACTAACAAATTCGTTAACCATATTCCTTGGGAAATACCCTTCTCGCCGGCCTCTCGCGTTGCCGCAGCCCCGGCCCGTAACATATCTAAAAAAAATTTCTTTAAAAATTTGTTTTAATTTTTTACCAATTTTTTTTTAAATTTTTAACTTTTTTTTTAATTTTTTAACAATTTGTTTAAAAAAAATTTTATTTGTGTTTTTAAAATTTTTTACTTAATTTTTTTTAATTTTTTTTTAATATTTCACAATTTTTTTAAAAAATTTTTTATGTATTTTTTTAAATTTTAAAATTTTTTTAAAACAATTTTTATATTTTTTTTTAATTTTTAAATTTTTCATTTATTTTTATATTTTAAATTTTTTTAAAATTTTCTTAAAAAATTAAAAAATTTTTTTTTTAAATTTTGTTTTAATTTTTTTATTTATGTTTTTAAAATTTTTTCTTAATTTTTTTTATTTTCTTTAAAATTTTTTTTAATTTTATAAATTTTTTAAAAAATTTTTTCTATATTTTTTTAATTTTTAAAATTCTTGTAAATTTTTTAATTTTTTTTTATTTTTTATTATTTATTTTTGTTTTAAATTATTTTTTTTTAATTTTTAAATTTTTTTTAATTTTTTAATTTTTTTACTTATTTTACATTTATTAAAAAAAATTTAATTTTTTAAATTTATTTTTTTAAAATATTTATTAATTTTTTTAAAAAAATTAAAAGGTTTTTTTTAATTTTTTTAAAATTTTAAATTTTTTTTTAATTTTTAAATTTTTCTTTATTTTAATTTTTTTTAAATTTTATACAAAATTAAATTTTTTTTACAAAATTAAATTTTTTTTTTAATTTTTCTTTATTTTAAATTTTTTCAATTTTTTAAAATTTTTAATTGTTTATTTTTTAAATTTTTTTAAAAAACATTTTATTTTTTTTATTGTTTTAAATTTTTTTAATTTTTCTTTAAATTTTAAAATTTTTTCAAAAAAATTTTTATATTTTTTTTAATTTTTAAATTTTTTCATTTATTTTTATATTTTAAAATTTTTTTAAATTTTCTTAAAAAATTAAAAAAAAAAATTTTTTTAAATTTTGTTTTAATTTTTTTATTTATGTTTTTAAATTTTTTTTTTATTTTCTTTAAAATTTTTTTTAATTTTTTAAATTTTGTTCTATATTTTTTAATTTTTTCCAATTTTTTTAAAATTTTGTTTTAATTTTATAACAATTTTCTTTAATTTTTTTTAAATTTTGTTTTTATTTTTTAACAATTTTTTAAAAAAAAATTATTTATGTTTTTTTCATAATTTTTTTTAAATCTTTTTTCAATTTTTTTAAATTTTTTTAAAATTTTTTTTATATTTTTTTAATTTTTTTATTTATTTTTTTAAATTTTTTTATATTTTAATTTTTTTAATTTTCAAAATTCTTTTAAATTTTCTTTAATTTTTATTATTTTTTAAATTTTTTTTAAAAATTCTTTTTAAAAAATTTGTTTTGATTTTTTAACCAAGTTTTAAAAAAAATTCTTTATTTTTTATTTGTTTCTCTATTTTTTAAAAATTAAAAAAAATTTTAATTGTTTAATTTTTTTTTAATTTTTAAAAAAAAATTTTTTAATTTATTTATTAATTTTTTTCTTTTTATATATTTTTTATTTTAATTTTTTTAAATTTATTAAAGAATTTTTTAAAAAAATAATTTGTATTTAATTTTCCTTTAATTCATTTATTATTATTTTTTTAATTTTTCTTTATCTTAATTTTTAAAAATTAAAAAAAAATTTATTTGTTTATATTTTTTGTTGATTTTTAAAAAATTTTATTTTTTTTTATATTTTGGTATATTTTTTTTAATTTTTTAATTTTTTTTTATATTTTTTAATTTATTCTTGTTTTAAATATTTATTAATTAAATAAATATTAAATTTTTTTTTAAATTTTGTTTAAATTTTTTTCAATTTTTTAAAAAATTAAAATTTTTTTTTAATTTTGTTTTAATTTTTTAACAATTTTTTAAAATATATTTTTAACAATTTTTTGTAATTTTTAAAATTTTTTTTTAAATTGTTTATTAATTTTTTTCTTTTTTATGTTTTTTATCTTAATTTTCTTTAATTTTTTTAAATTTTTTAAAAAATTTTAAAATTTATTTTTAAATTTTTTAAAATTTATTCTTATTAATTCTTTTTTTAATTTTTTATATTATTTTTAAATTTTTATTTGTTATATTGTTTGATTTTTTAATTTTTTTATTTTTCTTTTAAATTTTTGTATATTTTTTTTTATTATTAAATTTTGTTTTTAATTTTTCAAAATTTTTGTATAATTTTTATATATTTTCTTTAAAATTTTTTATTTTTTTTATTTATTTTTAAAATTTTTTTTTATATTTTAAATTTTTTAATTTTTCAAATTCTTTTAAAATTTTTAAAATTTTTTTTAAATTTTTTATTTTAATTTTTTTTTATATTTTAAATTTTGTTTTAAATTTTTAAATTTGTCTTTTAAATTATCTAAAAAAAAAATTTTTAAAAATTTGTTTTAATTTTTTAACCATTTTATTTTTAATTTTTTATTTATGTTTTTAAAATTTTTTTCTTAATTTTTTTAAATTTTTAAAATTTTTTTTTAATTTTTTTAAACAACGTTTTATATTTTTTTAAATTTTTTATTTTTTTTTATATTTTAAATTTTTTAAATTTTTTAAATTTTAAAATTTTTTAAAAAAAATTTATATATTTTTTTTAATTTTTAAATTTTTTCATTTACTTTTATATTTTAAAATTTTTTTAAATTTTCTTAAAAAATTAAAAAAAAATTTTTTTTAATTTTTTTATTTATGTTTTTAAATTTTTTCTTAATTTATTTAAATTTTTTAAATTTTTTTTTTAATTTTTTTAAACAACGTTTTATATTTTTTTAAATTTTTTATTTATTTTTTTTTATATTTTAATTTTTTTAAATTTTTTAAATTTTAAAATTTTTTTTAAAAAATTTTTATATTTTTTTTAATTTTTAAATTTTTTCATTTATTTTTATATTTTAAATTTTTTTTAAATTTTCTTAAAAAATTAAAAAAAAATTTTTTTTAATTTTGTTTTAATTTTTTTATTTACGTTTTTAAATTTTTTCTTATTTTTTTTAATTTTTTAAATTTTTTTAAAATTTTTTTCTATATTTTTTAATTTTTTTCAATTTTGTTTTAAATTTTTAAATTTGTTTTTTAAATTATCTGAAATTTTTTTTTAAAACAATTTGTTTTAATTTTTTAACCATTTTATTTTTAATTTTTTATTTATGTTTTTAAAATTTTTTTCTTAATTTTTTAAAATTTTTTAAAATTTTTTTTAAATTTTTTAAAATTTTTTTTATATTTTTTTAATTTTTTTATTTATTTTTTGTATATTTTAATTTTTTTAATTTTTAAAATTCTTTTAAATTTTCTTTAATTTTTTTTATTTTTTAAAATTTTTTTTTAAAATTCTTTTTAAAAAATTTGTTTTGATTTTTTAACCAAGTTTTAAAAAAAATTCTTTATTTTTTATTTGTTTCTCTATTTTTTAAAAATTAAAAAAAATTTTAATTGTTTAATTTTTTTTTAATTTTTAAAAAAAAATTTTTTAATTTATTTATTAATTTTTTTCTTTTTATATATTTTTTATTTTAATTTTTTTAAATTTATTAAAGAATTTTTTAAAAAAATAATTTGTATTTAATTTTCCTTTAATTCATTTATTATTATTTTTTTAATTTTTCTTTATCTTAATTTTTAAAAATTAAAACAAAGATTTTATTTGTTTATATTTTTTGTTGATTTTTAATAAATTTTACTTTTTTTTTAATTTTTGTATATTTTTTTTAATTTTTTTAAATTTTTTTATAATTTTTATATATTTTCTTTAAAAATTTTTATTTTTTTTATTTATTTTTTTAAAATTTTTTTTTTATTTTAAATTTTTTAATTTTTCAAATTCTTTTGAAATTTTTAAAATTCTTTTAAAATTTTTAAAATTTTTTAAAAATTTTTTATTTAAAATTTTTTTTTATATTTTAAATTTTGTTTTCAATTTTTAAATTTGTCTTTTAAATTATCTGAAATTTTTTTTTTTAAAAATTTGTTTAATTTTTTAACAATTTTTTTTAAATTTTTTTCTTAATTTTTTAAAAAAATTTTTAAAATTTTTAAAATTTTTTTTAAAAAACTTTTTATATTTTTTTTTAAATTTTTTATTTTTTTCTATTTTAAATTTTTTTAAATTTTTAAAAAAATTTTAATTCTTAAAAATTTTTTTCTATTTTATTTATTTATTTTTTTAATTTTCTTATATTTTATTTTTTTTAAATTTAAAAAAAATTATATTTTTATTTTAATTTTTTATTGTTTTTATTTTTTTTATTTTTTTTATATTTTAAATTTTTTTAAATATTTAAAATTTTTTAAATTTTTTTTTAAAATTTTTTTTTTAAATTTTGTTTTAATTTTTTAACAATTTCTTTAAAAAAAATTTATTTATGTTTTTAAAATTTTTTCTTAATTTTTTTTAGTTTTTTTTTAATATTTTAAATTTTTATATATATATTTTTTAAATTTTAAAATTTTTTTAAAAAAAAATTTATATTTTTTTTTAATTTTTAAATTTTTTCATTTATTTTTATATTTTAAATTTTGTTTTAATTTTTTTAAATTTTTTTCTTAATTTTTTTTATTTTCTTTTAAATTTTTTTTAATTTTTTAAATTTTTTATTTATTTTTTTTTTTTATTTGTTTATATTTTATGTTGATTTTTAATTTTTTTTAATTTTTGTATATTTTTTATTTTTTTATATTTTAAATTATTTAAAATTTTTTTTAAATTTTTAAATTTTTTTTTAATTTTTAAAAAATTTTTCTATATTTTTTAATTTTTTTTCAATTTTTTTAAATTTTTTTCAATTTTTTTAAAAATTTTGTTTTAATTTTTTAACATTTTTTTTTAAATTTATTTAAAAAATTTTTAAAATTTTTTTCAAAATTTCTTTTAAATTTTTTTTTAATTTTTTATAATTTTCTAAAAAATTTTCTTTACTTTAATTTTTAATTTTTTTTAAATTTCCTTTACTTTAATTTTTTTAAATTTTTTTAAAAAAATTTTAATTTCTTTAATTTCTTTTATTTTATTTTTTTTTAATTTTTAAATTTTTTTTTATATTTTAAATTTTGTTTTAAATTTTTAAATTTGTTTTTTAAATTATCTGAAATTTTTTTTTTAAAAAATTTGTTTTAATTTTTTAACCATTTTATTGTCACGTCCCAGGTGAGGTCTTTTGGGAACGATGACATTAGGAAAGGAGAAAGACAGGCGCGAATCTAAAATCCAGCACTCTGAGATTTTTGGGGGAAGACCAGGCGCGAATATTAAATCCGTCACACTGAGGGTTTGGAAGGAACTTAGGCGCGAATATTGAATCCGTCACACTGAGGGTTTGGAAGGAACTTTGGCGCTTATATTGAATCCGTCACACTGAGGGTTTGAAAGGAATTCAGGCGCGAATCTATAATCCAGCACACTGAGGGTTTGGAAGGAGAGGAACGTCAGGCGCGAATCTTGAATCCAGCACACTGAGGGTTTTGAAGGAGAGGAACGTCAGGCGCGAATCTTGAATCCAGCACACTGAGGATTTTGAAGGAATTCAGGCGCGAATCTATAATCCAGCACACTAATCGTTTTACAGGGAGGAACGCCAGGCGCGAATCTATAATGCAGCACCCTAGTCGACCAGGGAAGTTTAAAGGCTAGAGCGTATTTGGGGAACACCCGTTAGCACTTTGTTTTGGTTTACGTAATATCAGATTTACCGTTGCATAGGCACAAAAAGTTTCCTCGTAATATTTCTTGAGAAATTCGTCTATACGTGCAGCTATGCAAGGGAATGTTAGTAAACACTGTCACTGTTCTCGAGTTCGCGATCCGCGATCAGCTGTTTCGCCGACTCGTTGGTTTGTATCTTAGTACGTTCGTAACTAATGGTTGAACACAAATAACTTGAAGCAAGATTTTAAACAAAGCGATTTATTAACTTCGTTAATCGGTTATTATAATCGTGCGAGGGGGCTTTTAGCATTGGCACAATATTTGTAATATGGTTATAACATTTAATATATATATATGGACATGAGATACAATATAAGTCGTTTAATAATGATCGTTAATAATAATAATATGATAAGATTGCGATAAGCAGTTATAAACAAAATAATAGAATAGTAAGATTGCGATAAGCAGTTATAAACAAAATAATAGAATAGTAAGATTGCGATAAGCAGTTATAAATGAAATAATAGAATTGTAAGATTGCGATAAGCAGTTATAAACGAAATAATTGAATAGTAAGATTGCGATAAGCAGTTATAAACGAAATAATTGAATAGTATGGTATGGTGGTGATATGCACAATAATATTAAGTAATATAAATGGCTTACGGTGATCGTCGAACACTGAGTTTAATATTAACACTTTAAAGAGATATACTTTTCAAGTAAGCCTTCTACCGAAGAGTGATTTCTGTCGAAGAAAGAGAACTCGGCCTGTCAGGACCTTATATTTTTGTACTTTCACAGGAGTATTGTGGGGTACGCGCGGTAAAGACCTTGACACATTTCGGTTTAAGACGCAGTAGGACTTCCGGGGTTTTTACAAACGGTACGTCTATTAATAGACGTATTTATGTCACGTACGCCAAATATACGTCGCAATTAGGTTTCTGGGGTTTTTATGACTGCGAAAAGAGATACTCAACTCATCGAATGGATTTCGGGTGTTTTACGGGAAAGGGGTTATTAGAGTGGCTTGGACTTCATGAGTCGTAAAGAGGGGGTTAAGACTTCGTCTCGATTTAAGAGGGATTTGTAATGAGGGACTTGTTTGAATTTGTTTTTGGAGGGAATGATTCGTGCCTTGTAAGACGAATAGGCGAAGAGGGTTTTGAAACGATCATCTCGTGATGGGGACCGCTAAGGTACATCAGCGAGGTGGAGGTTTGTATTGATCATCCTGTGTTGTTGACCGCTAAGGTGCAACATCAAGGTGATCGGTGATTGAGGAGATGGGGTAGGAGTTGAGTTTGATAGACTTTAGTGGAGTGATTTTGAGGTTTACTAGTGGAATTGGGAATAGGAAACGCGCGAAAAATCGTGGGACGTTACACCTCCCCCCTTATATGAAGAAATGTGTACATTTCTTAACATAGGGTTAGGGTGTCTTGAAATGTAAGAGAAAAATAAAATAAAATAAAATGTGTGGCGGAATGAGGGGGAAAAGAAAAAAATTAAAATATACTGTTTTGGAAATAATGAAAATAAAATAAAATAAAATGTGTTTTTAGCAAATAACGAAAAATAAAAATAAAAATGTTTGGCCTATTTGGCGAGGAAAAAAAAACAAAAAAAGGAAAAACATTTATATAATAAGATTAAAAATAAAGAATATGTATGTATATGTACTTAAAATCTACTGGTGAGGGAACTATTTACAGGGGAAGTATGTACAAGGAAGGATAGGATTAAGGTTTAATAGGGGGAATATGGATCGGGAATTGGGAAGAGGAATTCGGAGTGGTCCAGGACGTAAGCGAGGTTATTATCTCCCTGACAGAGATAAGCGAACCACGCTAGATCCTCGGGCGTCAGCTCTATGGTATCAAGTAACCTGATGGCTGACCCCGTGTCCAGGATTTCCACTACGCCTGGCCAAGGAGGGATTGAGGAAGAAAGTGGGATTTCTGGGTTTTGGGACTGGGAGTGGTAAGGAGAGGGTGGAGGACCGGAGAGTACCTCTCTGTTTCCTGTATGAGGGGGGCTAGGGGGCGGTGGAGTGACGGCCTCTTGAAATGAGTGGAGGTCGTCCATCGTCCTGGGGGGGGGGGGGGGAGTCGTCTATCGTAATGGTCTCTGCTGTGGACGCTGCCTCCCTGATGACGATGTTTGATGTCACCTTCGGGAGAAGATGTGAGGCGCTCCCTTCCTCCGTCATGGCCCTCTGGCGCAGCCACTGTATATGAGAGAGCTTTCTCTTGAGGCCTCCCCCATGGGTCCTAGGCCCACTGGGTTTATGGGCCCTTTTATGAGGCATGGTGCGATCTAAGAAACGAGGTGATTTAATGTTCTTTTCTCTATAATTTATGATTAGGGTCAACCGGGGTTTTCGCGTATTTGACCAAGACGCGCCTATTCGCGTGTATAATTTTTGTTTTCCCTTTCCATGATATTTTTAAATTCTGAGAGGGGATTACCTCTAATATCGTGTGAGGGCCAGAGTATTGATCTCCGAAATTTCCCTTTCGGGGTTCTATTAATACGAAAATCGAGTCGCCCGGTTTAAAGGTCTTCTCGCTTATGTGTCTATCGTAGTACTTTTTATAACGGAGTTTTGATTGATTTAACTTTTCTGCTGCAGCGGTTTACAGTTCTTGCATCCTTATGTTTAATTTCGAGAGGTATTGACTATAAGTTTCATTTTCAAAGTCTTCGGGCATTCTTTTCCGACTGGGTACCCGGGCTATTTTACCGAACACTAATTCATGTGGAATGTATCCAGTGCCCTCGTGGACGCTGGTATTATAAGAGAACGCGGCCATGTCGGTCCATTCGTCCCAGTCACTGTATCTACCGATAAACATTTTCAAATATTCTGTTAGGACAAGGTGCGATCGCTCTAGAGAGCCGTTAGTCTGTGGGTGAAAAGCTGTGGTTCGAAATTGTTCAATTTTAAATTTTTGCGCGATAGTTTTCATGAGTTTACCAGTAAAATTAACTCCTTGGTCAGTGAGGATGGGTCTGGGAGCTCCGAATTGACAGATAAACTTTCTTATAAATGCATCTGCAATTTTTTCCGACGTCGATTGTTTGAGTGGTTCACACACGAAATATTTAGTTAATAAATCTTGCATGGTTAATATGTAGGTATTTCCTTCTCTCGTGGTGGGTAACTGTCCTACTATATCTAAGGCTATTTTATCAAAGGCGCGTCCAGGCGTGTCTGTAAGGATCATTGGTTGCCTGGTTTTAACACGAACGAGTTTCTTCCGCATACAGTCTTCGCATTTTCGAATATAATCTTCAACGGCTTTCTTCATTCCTTTCCAGAAATAGTGGTGTCTAATTCGGTTATAGGTTTTTGTTACTCCTTTATGTCCAGCTAATGCAGACGCGTGATTTTCCGTAATAATGCTTTGTCTCTTTGATTCTTCGGGGATCTGAACTATTTGTAGGCATATTGTGACCTCGATGTCTTCCTCGTCGACGGTTTCGAGAATGTCCATAATAATATCTTGCCAACTTAGCTGATCAATGTTTGTCGTTTTGGCAATACTGAATGAATATATAGTTAACTCACGTACTACATCCCTAAGAGAAGAAAGGGCTGTTCTCCAATTTGTCGTGGTTAGGGGAATATTTTGTGTTTCCTTGATAACTAACCCTACGAGAATTTGTCCCTTTTATATGACACATGAGCCCTGCCCAGAGTGAGTTCGTTTGCTATTGTCAGTTCTCCTGCTTCTTGTAACTGTTTAGCTCCTTCGTCGCAAGGTTTCCCATCGGCACTCAAAAGGAAGACGAGCGTTTCTTTACGTAGGGACAATGGGTCGCGACTGATGGACGGTACTATTCTGATTTCTCGGTCTGGGTCAGCTTCGTGTTGTGCCCAGGCAACGCCCAAGCACACGTGTCACGCGACATATTATACTTCATATTAACCATTATACTACTCCAGAACGTTCGAGACGTTCCTGCAAAAATCAGTTGCGAGGCAAAGCGCGAAACTACAAAATCAGCGAAATTGCGAGCGTTGCAACGTGACCATGCACGGCAACGCGAAGCGACGGCACCACGCCCAATAGCGCAATAAAAACCGATTTGCCGCCGCAAAGCGGGAGACTCTAGAGCCGACTCTCGACCAGTTAACACGGTTAATTCCTACTTGTACACTCCGGTCTAGTTTAAGTGTTTTTGAATAAAGACTTAGTCTTTGGGTTTAATCACACTTGGTGTAGTTCATCCGGTGGATTCTCATCCTTTAATCACTCCCGAACCCACGATTACGCCAGATCCCGTACCAGCCTTGCGAGCCATCACGCAGGGCACAACAAAATTGGTGGCAGCGGTGGGATCTGCATCGTAAAGATTTTACCGAGCCTTGACGCAACCGATTGATCGACGTCGACTGAGGTTGAACTACCTCCGACAAGATTATTGGATCATCGCAATCTCGTAGGCCAAAACAGGCCATCGTCGCTACCGAGGTAGCACAGAGGACCGAGGAACGGCCTTTGAGAAGACGTTCGACGCAGTCCGAACGACGACGAGCCTGGTGTCGAGTAAAATCAGCCTGAGAGGTGAACGGGTGAAACTACCGTCTATCAAACACCAAATCCATCTACGAGGACGTCACTGATCTGAGGATCAGGACGCACGAGAGGACTTGGAGACCGAGGAACCTGTAGGAGCCGCACCTGAAGGACGGACGGAGAGCCGTTCACGGGAAGCAGCCGTCGGAGCACGCAGCGAACAGCTGTACGAATCGACCTTGCTGGGTCCAGTTTCAGCTTATCACCGCCGTTGGTTCACAGACGAGAGGACGCCTGACCGAGCCGACGACATGTGGTTGCGAGCAGCCTTGTGAGTAACAGAATAGCGCAAACGTACATATTGTAAACCAGAGTCCTATATAAAAATAGAAACGGTACATGCATGTCTATAGAAGAAGAACGCGCAAATCGATTCAAACTCCCGGGTCAAAGAGTTTGTCGAGATCATTCGAATCATTTTTCAATAAAAAGCTAACTTTCGAACGCGAAGAATTAGACCTTCTACCTTCTATAGACCATCCAAGATCGTCTCGCCGAACACTTCGACCGCCGCCGTTGCGACTAAGCGTTAGAAAAGACGACGATTCAAGTGCCGAATCGTCTCCGGAAAACTTTGTAACACCGAATAGAGAATACCCGATCGTGCTAGCGGATTTTAGTTTGTTGGACATAGGAGGAACAGAAGAAAGCGAAATGTCGCTAAACGCGGGAAGTAGGCTCCCGGTACCAAACGTAAAATTATTATCTACCGCGCTGTCGTTAGTCGACAAATTCGTAGGAAAATCGTCAGACGAACTTGCAGAATTTTTGAAGTCTTATACAAGCGCCTCGGAGTTTGTCCCCGCGAATGAATTGCCACGATTCTTGAAAACAGTGATAGGTACAAAAATTAAAGGCAAAGCAGCCAAGGTATTAGAGTACAAAGATATAGATACTTTCGATAAAATTAAAGGACATCTTAACTTCACTATTCGTAGACAAAAGATCAATAGGAGCAGTTGGAGCAGAGTTTCATGCCTGCCACCAACGAGAAGGCGAAAGTGTAAAATTATTCGCGTGTAGAGTAGAAGAATTAGCTGGGGAATTATCGGAACTATCGGTAAAACCAGGGAACAGCGACGAAGTAAATAACGCGTTAACAGAATCAGTGCAAGAACGCGCCCTCGATGTTTTCACCCTCGGGTTGAATTTAAAACTGAGAACGATCATAAGGTCTCGAAATTACGCAACGCTAAATGCAGCTATCGCCGCAGCTATAGAGGAGGAACAAGCGATGGGTCTAAACACCTCGCGAAATTTTAGGAAGCTCGATGATCAACCCAAAAGAAGAGAAGGATCTAACGTACCGCGCTGCGAACGCTGCAATAAATTAGGGCATTTGGCGAGGAATTGCTATACGCGATTAAGCATGCCGCGAATAACTATCAGCCGCAACAGACGCACATAAAAAGGGAAGTACAGCGCGTCACAGTAGTCTGCCACTATTGCAAGAAACCAGGACACCAAATCAGGAATGCAGGGCCAGAGAAAGGGCAAACGAACGAGAAAATAGACCGCGCTATACAAACACGAGTTACAGGCGCGACGACTCTAGACAGAATTTTAGCAGAACTCCGGGCCGAGAATCACATAGCGGGAATCGAGATTACCCAAACACGGGCCACGGGACAACCGACGATAGACAGACTAACACAGGGCCTAGAGTGGATTCGTATCGAGCGAATCTAGTAATGACTTCCAAAATAGAAAACACCGTCGAAATCAGAGCATCAGAACTAGTAAAAGGAAAAGCGAGCCTGCTAGTCGACACCGGTGCCGATATTACACTAATAAAGATAGGGAAGGTGCTGGGCGACGTCCACGCCCAAGACGAAATAGTGTCCTTGCGAGGAATAGCCCCAATGGAAATCAAAACGCTGTGCCTAATACAATTAAACGTAGAGGTCGGAAACAAACTCATAACGCATCCCTGTCGGTTAGTGAGAGATGACTTCCCATTAGAAGCAGACGGAATTCTGGGACAAGATTTCATGACTAAGCACGACGTATGCATTCGGGCAAATCAAGGAATAGAATTGTACGGAACACGGTTCCCCTACTCTGGAGGAGGCAACGTAACATTAAAACCGCGATCAGAAACAATTCTCTTAGCCAAAACGACGGAAAAAGGAGAAGGAATAGTAGAGGGACAGCCGATCAAGCCAGGAATACTCATAGGGAACTCATTAACGATAGGCAATGACGGAAAATGCATAATAAGCATAATGAACACCACAGCAGACGAAGTTCTTATCAGTACGCCGACCGTGACATTAGAATCACTGACGAGCGAAAACGTTGACCCGACGGACGCGACCTGCGACAAAGATCGCGACACGCCGACACATATGGTACACGCTGTACACGGGAGAAATAGAATGCAAATCTTGCGCGAAAGCCTCAGGACCGAACACTTAAATAGCGAAGAAAAAACCCGCTTACTCGAGCTCTGCGAAAAATACAATGAAATATTCGGATTAGAAGGAGACAAACTAGGATACTCCAAAAAAGCGGAACACTCAATTACTCTAACCCAAGGTACTAAACCTATATACGTGAAGCCGTATAGACTACCTCAAGCGCATACGGAAGAAGTAGATAAACAAGTTCAGGAAATGGTAAAAGAAGGAATAATTAGACCAAGCGCCAGCCAATGGAACGCTCCCTTGCTAGTAGTCCCGAAAAAACCAGATGCTACAGGTAAACGCAGGCTAAGAGTGGTAGTAGATTTCAGAAAGGTAAACGACGCGACGATAGGCGATTCGTATCCCTTGCCGAATATAACAGATATTTTAGATCAATTAGGCGGAGCAAAATATTTCTCAACCTTAGATTTAGCTTCAGGGTTCCATCAAATAGCTATGAAGGAGGAAGATCGTGAAAAAACCGCATTCTCGACGCCATACGGACATTTCGAGTATAATAGAATGCCATTTGGGCTTAAAAACGCTCCCGCGACATTTCAAAGGTTAATTGAACACCGTACTGTCAGGCTTACAGGGAATAAAATGTTTCGTGTATTTAGACGACATAGTCGTCTACGGACGCTCATTGAAGGAGCACCAAGAACGATTTAAAACTCGTATTCGAACGCATAGAAAGTGGCCTAAAACTTCAACCCAACAAGTGCGAATTCCTACGCAAAGAAACAATATACCTAGGACACATAATAACCGAAAACGGCATCAAGCCAGACCCATCTAAACTAGAAGCTGTCCGAAGCTTCCCGGTACCTAAAGGAATAAAAGACGTGCAATCCTTTTTAGGCCTAGCTGGATATTATAGGAGATTCATAGCGGAGTTTTCACAGATTGCAAAACCTTTGACACAACTGTTAAAGAAAGACCAAGCATTCAGATGGACTGCACAGGAGCAGGAAGCTCTCGAGATTCTAAAAGAAAAATTAACGACAGCACCAGTATTGCAATATCCAGATTTCTCAAAACCGTTTGTTCTAACAACAGACGCTTCCGGAAAAGCGATAGGAGCAGTATTATCGCAAGGAAAAATAGGACAAGATTTGCCAATAGCGTACGCGAGTAGAGTATTGAATAAGGCGGAAGAGAATTATAGCACCATCGAAAAGGAATTGTTAGCCATCGTATGGGGAACGCAACACTTCAGACCATACGTATACGGCACTAAATTCAAAATCGTGACGGACCATAAGCCACTCACTTGGCTTTTCAACGTAAAGGACCCCGGTTCTAGATTAATGAGATGGAAGTTGAAATTAGCAGAATACGACTATAGCATCGATTATAAGGCCGGAAAAACGAATAGGAACGCGGACGCCCTTAGCAGAATGTTCGCGATAACGCGCGGAGTGAAACAAAAGATCGACAACGAAACAATAGCCGGCGCCAGCGAAGACGACAGTGAACAAGAGAAGCCCCGATCGAATGGAGAAACGGACAACGCAACATACACGGAGGACGAAAAACTTCGAGTGCTACGCGAATTCCACGACACACCTCTGGGTGGACACTTAGGGGTAAAACGGACCCTAGAACGCATAAAATTAAATCATTCGTGGCCAGGAATGCGACAAGACGTAGAAAAGTACATCTCTAGATGTGAAAAATGCCAAAGAAATAAGCTATCGAGAATAACCAAAGCCCCCATGGTTATTACAGACACTCCCACGGAACCATTCGAGAAATGCGCACTAGACATCGTAGGACCTTTACCCGAGACCGGCAGACGAAACAAATACATATTAACCTTTCAAGATCTTTTAACCAAATTCAGTAAGGCCATACCCCTCGAGAACCAAGAAGCGGATACCGTAGCTAGAGAATTCGTTACTAAAATAATTTGCGAATACGGCATTCCGCAGCGAGTACTAACAGATCAAGGAACTAATTTTCTAAGCCAAGTCTTTAAAAACGTATGTAGGTTACTAAAAATCGACAAAATCCAAACTACAGCCTACCACCCCCAATCGAACGGAGCGCTAGAAAGAAGCCACCGCACGCTGGCAGAATATTTAAAGAACTATATCGCAGAAGACCAGACTGACTGGGATGAATGGCTACCGTACGCGATGTTCACATACAATACTACCCCTCACACGTCTACTAGCTACACGCCCTACGAACTCGTTTTCGGAAGACAAGCTTCCTTACCAACCTCATTAAACCAAGCACCGCAACTAACATACACCTACGACAAATACGCTGAAGAATTACGCGAAAGACTACGGTCCACGAATAGCATCGCGCGCGAAACTATAGGGATCAATAAGGACAAGTCAAAAAGGCAATATGATAAAAGGACAGCTAACAAATTTTTCAAAATTGGGGAGCAAGTACTCCTACACGACGAGACAGTGAGACGCGGACGATCGAAAAAACTAACACCCGCGTGGATAGGACCCTACTCAATTCAAAACACGCACGACAATAATAACTACACTATAGGAAAGGGACGAAAAACGCGCCGCGTACACGCAAACCGGTTAAAACACTTCATAGAATAGGACAGGAACAAGGAAACGGTCGCAGTAGTGAAGGAAAGTAACGGTACGCAGACAAACTATTGAAAAAAAAAGGGAGGAGAAAAAATTTATTCAATTTAGGATATATGAGTCCAAATTAATATGTGTGTGTGTCACCCCCCAAGCGCGCCTATAATAGAAACCACGGACCTGGCCGCGTGAAGGGTTCCGGAAAACGATCGCCATGACGTTCTGGAACAATAACCAGACGCGGAATAACCAAAATAGAAAATTGCACTAGAAACAAAAAACACCTAACCGACAAAAACATTTGATACTCACCGTAAAGTGCCCGTATCCCCCACGCGTCCTCCGCGTCCAACCATTCAGCGTTTTCGGCGGCGATTTGACGCCGCGCCGAGCGGTACTCCCGCACCGCCCGCCTGTACCCAATACTCATAAACCCGGACGGCGCCGGATATTCCAAACACTAAAAATTTAAGAAAAGAGGAAACCAATTATAAAAACCCTACGCACTTCCACCAAAACAGCGTCGCGGGCTAATAGACGGATTAGGTTACATAGGCAAATCACTCTTCGGACTAATGGATTCCGAAGACAGAAAGATAATCAACGACCAAATAGACTTCCTAAAAAGACAAGACAGTAGATTAAAGAATACAATCAAAGGGCAAATGCAAATTGTAAGAGCTAACGCCGAACTTCTAAATGAAACTATACACAACGTACAAGAAAATGAAAAAACCCTTTTAAACGCAACTTGGCAAATTCAATACTTACTACAACAGACGACTGACATTACTAGATTTCGAGAGACAATAGACGAAAACCTCATACTAATAAATAGCGTCGCGGAAACACTCCTGCGTGACACACAAGACTTGTTAGAATTCATAATGGATATAAAGAAAGGAGTCCTTAACCCACAATTAATGCCACCGGCACAAATCATAACATACCTCACTTCAGCACTCGCTCACATCCCGCAAGGATTAGACTTCCCGATCGGAATAAAACTAGAAAATATGCACGTCCTATACGACATCCTTACACTTTCCGCATTTTCGGATACGAAATCAATTACCGTAGTACTAGATATCCCATTGTTGAGCGCAAAGAAATTCAAATTAAGCAAGGTACACCCGGTACCCACAAAGGTAAACGATTCGTTCTACGCGTATATAGAACCCCTCGACTCATACGTGGTACTCGACACCTCGGTGCAAGATTACATACAACTAAGCAAACAAGACCTAACAGAATGTAAAACTATAAACGAGCTATATCTCTGCACCTCAAACCATCCAATGTTCAAAGCGATACCATACGGACCCCGCGAAGTACAGTTGTACACAAAATTGACGCAAAAACCGAACAATTGTAAAATACGAATCATGACACTGAAACACACGATCCTGATAGAATTACAACAACCGGGCACATGGATTTATATCGCACCGAAACAAATACAACTAGCAGTAACCTGCGGCGATAAAAACACAAACATGTATAGTATTAAGGACTCTGGTATAATAACGATAAGAAATAAATGTACTATCACTACCGCCGAATTTACGATAGAAACCGGAAAACAATACGGAATAGAAAAAACATGGAACTACTTACCTGGTTACAATTTGACACTAGACGAAATTACGTTTCCACAGACCACTGTAAATTCGTACCGACATACCAATTTTGAACTTAAAAGAATAATCAAACACCCGGAAGAATTAAATAAAGTTAGTAAAAAATTAGAAGACTTACAAAACGATTTAGAAAAACCCGAGATTATACCAACCGAGTATCACTATAGCTTCTTTACACTATCCTCTGTGACGGGATTTATCACAACTACACTATGTATGTTCGCACTTTACAAATGCATTGTACGCTGCAAAGCAAAAACACCACGACACTGTACCACAGACAACACGAGTCGCGACAAAACAACACAAAAACCCGAAGCGATAATCAAAATAGTTAGTAAGGAGGAAACGTCTTCCACTAATTCTCTTTAAAATATACCATTATAAGCTAGTTAAGAAAAACCACATGTAAGTCGATGCTAACCAATCCAACCATTACGAGTTTTGGGATTTCCCTAAGATAGTTTATCATCGGCAGAAAAAGCTATGGCTTTTCCTCCCCAAGGGGGGAGGGATGTTGTGCCCAGGCAACGCCCAAGCACACGTGTCACGCGACATATTATACTTCATATTAACCATTATACTACTCCAGAACGTTCGAGACGTTCCTAAGCAAAATCAGTTGCGAGGCAAAGCGCGAAACTACAAAATCAGCGAAATTGCGAGCGTTGCAACGTGACCATGCACGGCAACGCGAAGCGACGGCACCACGCCCAATAGCGCAATAAAAACCGATTTGCCGCCGCAAAGCGGGAGACTCTAGAGCCGACTCTCGACCAGTTAACACGGTTAATTCCTACTTGTACACTCCGGTCTAGTTTAAGTGTTTTTGAATAAAGACTTAGTCTTTGGGTTTAATCACACTTGGTGTAGTTCATCCGGTGGATTCTCATCCTTTAATCACTCCCGAACCCACGATTACGCCAGATCCCGTACCAGCCTTGCGAGCCATCACGCAGGGCACAACATTCGTATTCTGCATCATGGGATTTGTCTTGCTCAATTATTGATAAATCCGAGTCGGATGTTGACTCGTCTGATATGTTCGATTCCACTTCGGAATCGGGATCCGATTGTATCTGGGGAACTGGGGACTGCGGAGGCGAAATATGTTAGTAAGGAGTGGTTATTTGTTCCCCTTCATTTTCCTGATTCTCTTCTTCGACGCTACTCATTGGTTCTGATAAATTTTCTTTTGTGGATTCTACTGCAGATGTTGGACCTTTTCGTACCTTCCGGTGAGGCTGCATCCGCGTAGGTTTCGTCCTTAGATGGGGTTTACTTGTGGGTTCTGAAGCAGAGGTGGATGGTCGGGAACCCCGAGGTCTTCCAGGACCTCGTGTAGGTGGGGTTTTAGTTTCTTTAGTAGTCCGAGGTTTTTTGGTATCTGGTGTGGGCCAGTCCACCCAGTCTTCGTCGGCTTCTTCTCGTGGCCGTATTGGGCATGCCTCCACTGTAGGGGGATTACGAGATAGAGCGTCGGCAAGTTTGTTGCTTTTCCCTGGTTGGTATCGAATTTCGTATTCATACTCAGCTAATTTTAAACGCCACCTAACGAGGCGTGACGTTGGGTCTTTTACTCTATGTAACCAGATTAGTGGTTGATGGTCGGTAAATAAAATAAATTTCCTTCCGTATAGATAAGGTCGGAAGTGCCTAACGCAATATACGATGGCTAAAAGTTCCTTCTCTATGGTTGCGTAATTTATTTCTGCTTTATTTAGGAGGCGAGAGGCGTAAGCGATCGGTAACTCTTTTCCATTTATAGTCTGACTCAATATCCCTCCAATAGCGTAGTCAGAAGTATCTGTAGTGACGTGAAATTCCAGGTCAAAATTCGGGTATTGCAGGATAGGTTCTTTCTGCAATGCTAGTCTTAAGTGGTCAAAAGCCGTTTTCTGGGACGGTCCCCACTCAAATATTGTGTCTTTCTTCAATAGTTGGGTTAACGGACGAGCTATTTTAGAAAAGTCTGGGATAAATTTCCTATAATATCCGGTTAAACCAAAGAATTGTTTGATTCCTTTAGGTGTATTTGGTGCCGGGTAGTTTCGGACGGCTTCAATTTTTCCTGGATCAGGTTTTACTCGTTGTTCTGTAATTATGTGACCCAAATATGCGACTTTTTTGTGTAGAAATTTACATTTCGAAGGCTGAAGATTAAGATTCGCCTCTCTTAGGCGTTGAGCAAGTTTTTTAAATTTTATTAAATGTTCTGTAAGGGAACTCGCGTAAAGGACAATATCGTCCAGATATACGAACATTTCTGTGCCTTGGAGTCCCGTGAGCGTGTGATCCATTAAACGTTGGAAGGTAGCTGGTGCATTACAAAGTCCAAATGGCATTCTAACAAACTCATAATGTCCATGAGGTGTAGAAAAGGCCGTTTTAGGCGCATCTTCCGGTTTCATAGGGATTTGGTGAAATCCGGAAGCTAGGTCGAATACGGAAAAGTATTTTGCTCCTCCTAATTGGTCTAGTATTTCGTTAATGTTTGGAAGTGGGTATGCGTCAGGAACGGTTTTTCCGTTTAAATCCCTGAAGTCAATTACCATTCTCCACAAGAGTTCCCCATTGGGTCCTGGTTTTTTAGAGACGATCCAAATAGGTGAATTATAGGGTGATAATGACGGTTTTATAATGTCGTTAGTTCGTAAATTCTTTATTTGCTTGTCTATTTCCTTCTTATGTACAGGAGGGAAGCGATATTGTTTAGTATTTACTGGCACTGGGTCCATTGTCTGGATCCCATGCTGGATAGCGTTTGTGTGGCCTAACTTCTCATCTGGTAGATGGAAGAGGTCATGGTATTTATATTAAATTCTTTGGACATGAAGTTTTTCCTCCGGATTCATGTGTTCCGTTGAAATTAGTTTGAGCACTCGTTCCATTCTTGTTGCGGTTTGTTCAGAAATTGTTGATATTTCCTCACCCGACGCCATAGTAAGAGACTCCTGGAATTCTAGGGGAAGGGTTGTTTCGGCATAATGCCCTGGGGATGAGAGCGAGTGTACCTTCGCGGGTACCTCTGAATGATGGATCGACGGATCCTGGGGAAAGAGGGGCTTGAATTTTGTTAGGGTTGGAATAGGATTGACGCGTTTAGACGTCTTAGTCTCTTTCGGTCGTCTTTGTTTGGGTTCTGGAATTACAATTTGTTTTAATTTTTTAACAATTTTTTTAAAATTTTTTTCTTAATTTTTTAAAATTTTTTTAAAATTTTTTTTAAAAAACTTTTTATATTTTTTTTTAAATTTTTTATTTTTTTTCTATTTTAAATTTTTTAAATTTTTAAAAAATTATATTTTTATTTTAATTTTTTATTTTTTTTATATTTTTTTATATTTAAATTTTTTTTTAAATATTTAAAATTTTAAAAAAAATTTTTTTTAATTTTTTTTTAAATTTTGTTTTAATTTTTTAATAATTTCTTTTTAAAAAAATTTATTTATGTTTTTAAAATTTTTTACTTAATTTTTTTAATTTTTTTTTAATATTTTAAATTTTTTTATATATTTTTTTTAAATTTTAAAATTTTTTTTAAAAAATTTGTATATTTTTTTTAATTTTGAAATTTTTTCATTTATTTTTATATTTTAAAATTTTTTAAAATTTTCTTAAAAAATTAAAAAAAAATTTTTAAATTCTGTTTTAATTTTTTTATTTATGTTTTTAAAATTTTTTCTTAATTTTTTTTATTTTCTTTAAATTTTTTTTTAATTTTTTTAATTTTTTTCTATATTTTTTAATTTTTTCCAATTTTTTTAAAATTTTGTTTTAATTTTTTAACAATTTTTAAATCTTTTTTTTAATTTTGTTTTTATTTTTTAACAATTTTTTTAAAAAAAATTTATTTATGTTTTTTTCATAATTTATTTTAAATCTTTTTTCAATTTTTTTAAATTTTTTATCAATTCTTTAAAAATTTTGTTTTAATTTTTTAACAATTTTTTAAAATTTTTTTCAAATTTTTCAAATTTTTTTTAATAAACTTTTATATTTTTTTAAAATTTTTTATTTCTTTTTCTATTTTAAATTTGTTTAAATTTTTAAAATTTTTTAAATTTTAAAAAAAAAATTTATATTTTTTTTATTTATTTTTTTTAATTTTCTTATATTTTAAATTTTTTAAATTTAAAAAAAAATTAAATTTTTATTTTAATTTTTTATTTTTTTATATTTTAAAGTTTTAAAAATTTTTAAAATTTAAAAAAAATTTTTTTTTAATTTTTTTTTAAATTTTGTTTTAATTTTTTAACAATTTGTTTAAAAAAAATTATTTATGTTTTTAAAATTGTTTACTTAATTTTTAAAAATTGTTTTTTAATATTCTAAACTTTTTATATTTTTTTTTAAATTTTAAAATTTTTTTAAAAAATTTTTATATTTTTTTTTAATTTTTAAATTTTTTCATTTTTTTTTTAAATTGTTAAATTTTTTTTTTTAATTTAAAATTTTTTTTTAATTTTTTACAAAAAATCTTTTAATTTTTTTTAATTTTTTTTAATTTTTTAATTTTTTTTAATTTTTTAAAATTTTTTAATTTTTTTTAAATTTTGTTTTAATTTTTTTTTAAATTTTTTAAAATTTTTTTTGAAATTTTTAAAATTTTTTTTTGAAATTTTTTAAAATTTTTTTCAAATTTTAAAAATTTTTTTAAATAAACTTTTTATATTTTTTTAAAATTTTTTATTTCTTTTTCTATTTTAAATTTGTTTAAATTTTTAAAATTTTTTATATTTTAAAAAAAAATTTTATATTTTTTTTATTTATTTTTTTTAATTTTCTTATATTTTAAATTTTTTAAATTTAAAAAAAATTATATTTTTATTTTAATTTTTTATTTTTTTTATATTTTAAATTTTTAAAAATTTTAAAATTTAAAAAAAAATTTTTAATTTTTTTTTAAATTTTGTTTTAATTTTTTAACAATTTGTTTAAAAAAAATTATTTATGTTTTTAAAATTGTTTACTTAATTTTTAAAAATTGTTTTTTAATATTCTAAATTTTTTATATTTTTTTTAAATTTTAAAATTTTTTAAAAAAATTTTATATTTTTTTTTAATTTTTAAATTTTTTCATTTTTTTTAAATTGTTAAATTTTTTTTTTAAATTTAAAATTTTTTTTTTAATTTTTTACAAAAAATCTTTTAATTTTTTTTAATTTTTTTAATTTTTTTAAATTTTTTAATTTTTTTTAAATTTTGTTTTAATTTTTTTTAAATTTTTTAAAATTTTTTTTGAAATTTTTAAAATTTTTTTTTGAAATTTTTTAAAATTTCTTTAAAAATTTTTTAAATTTTTTTTATAAATTTTGTTTTTATTTTTTAACAATTTAAAAAAAAAATTATTTATGTTTTTTCATAATTTTTTTAAAATCTTTTTTTAATTTTTTAAAATGTTTTAAAATTTTTTTTTTAATTTTTTTAATATTTTAATTTTTTCAAAATTTTTAAAATTCTTTTAAATTTAAAATTTTTTTTCTAATTCTTTACGAAATTTTTTTTAATTTTTTTTAATTTTTAAAATTTTTTTTTTAATTTTCTTATAATTTTTTTTTTAATCTTTAAAATTTTTTTTTAATTTTTTCAAAATTTCTTTTAATTTTTTTTTAATTTTTGAAAATTTTTTGAAAATTTTTCTTTACTTTAATTTTTTTTTTTAAATTTTTAAAATTTTTTCTTCTATATTTTTTAATTTTTTACGAAATTTTTTAATTTTTTTTTTAATTTTTAATTTTTTTTTTAATTTTCTTATAATTTTTTTTAATATTTTAAAATTTTTAAAATTTTTTTAAAATTTTTTTTTTTAAATTTTAAAATTTTTTTAAAAAAAATATTATATTTTTTTTTAATTTTTAAATTTTTCTTTATTTTTATTTGTTTATATTTTATGTTCATTTTTATTTTTTTTTAAATTTCTCTATTTTTTTTTATTTTTTTATATTTTAAATTATTTTAAAATTTTTTTAAATTTAAAATTTTTTTTATTTATTTATTTTTTTTTATTTTTTTAATTTTTTATTTTTTTTTTTAAATTTTTAAATTCTTTAAAATTTTTTTAAATTTTTTTTTATATTTTGTTAAAAAAATTTTAATTTATTTATTTATTTTTTAAAAATATTTTTTTATATTTTAATTTTTTTAATTTTTAAAATTCTTTTAAAATTTAAAATTTTTTTTTTAATTTTTGCAAAAATTTATAAAATTTTTTCTTTAATTTTTTAAAAAAATTTATAAAAAAATTTTTATATTTTATCAATTTTTAAAATTTTTTTAAAAAAGTTATTTATTAATTTTTTTCTTTATTTATATTTTTATTTTAATTTTTTTAATTTTTTAAAGAATTTTTTAAAAACATAATTTGTATTTAATTTTCCTTTAATTAATTTATTATTAATATTATTATTTTTAAATATTTCTTTTTTTTTAATTTTTCAAATTTTTTCAAATTTTTTTTTATATTTTAAATTTTGTTTTAAATTTTTAAATTTGGTTTTTAATTTATCTAAAAAAAATTTTTTTATAAATTTGCTTTAATTATTTAACAATTTTTTTTAAATTTTATTTATGTTTTAAAAATTGTTTTCTAATTTTTTTTTTAATTTTTTTTAATTTTTTTTAAATTTTTTTTTAATTTTCTTATAATTTTTTTTATTTTTTTAAATTTTTTAAAAATTTTTAAATTTTCTTATAACTTTTTTTATTTTTTAATTTTTTAATTTTCAAAATTTTTTTTATTTATTTTTGTTTTAAATTATATTTTTTTTAAATTTTTAAAAATTTTTTTAATTTTTGTTTAAATTTTTTTTAATTTTTAAAATATATTTAAAAAAAATTTAATTTTTTTTTAAATTTATTTTTAATTTTTTAAATATTTTTTAAAAAATTTTTTTAAAAAATTTGTTTTAATTTTTTAACAATTTTTTTAACACAATTTTTTATTTACTTTTTAATTTTTTTTAAATTTTGTTTTAATTTTTTAACATTTTTTAAAAAATTTTTTTAAAAATTTGAAAAAAAAATTTTTATTTTTTTTAAATTATTTATTAATTTTTTCATTTTTTATATTTCTTATTTTAATTTTATAAATTTTTTAAAAAGAATTTTTTAAAAAAATAATTTTTATTTAATTTTCCTGTAATTCATTTATTATTTTTCTTTAAATTTTCTACATTTTAATTTTTAAATTATTTTTTTAATTTTTTGTTATTTTTTTTTAAATTTGTATATTTATTTTTATTGTTTAAAAAAATTTATTTTTTTTAAAATTATTATTTTTTTTAAATTTTTTAACAAAAATTAAATTTTTTAAAAATTTGTTTAATTTTTTCATTTTTAAAATTTTTTTCTAATTTTTTTAAAAACTTATTTTAAATTTTTTTTAAATTTTTTTAAATTTAAATTTTTTTTTAATTTTCTAGTATTTTTTTTAATTTTTTTTAAATTTAATTTTTTTTTAAATTTTTTTAAATTTTTTTTTAAAAAATTGATTTTAATTTTTTAACAAAATTTTTTAAAATTTGTTTTATTTATTTTTTTAAATTTTATTTTCTATATTTTTTAATTTTTAAATTTTTTTAAATTTTCTTTACTATGATTTGTTTTTAAATATAAAAAAAATTTTTAATTTTCTTTAAAATTATAATTTCGTTATTTGAAAAAATGTTTTTTAAATTTTTTTAATTTTATTGTAAATTTTTTTAAAAAATTTTTTGTACATTTTTTTAAAAAATTTTTAAAATTTTTTTTTTAATTTTTTAACAATTTTTTTAAAAATTTTTTTATTTATTTTTTAATTTTTTTTAAATTTTGTTTTAATTTTTTAACATTTTTAAAAAATTTTTTTTTAAAAATTGAAAAAAAAATTTTTTATTTTTTTTAAATTATTTATTAATTTTTTCATTTTTTATATTTCTTGTTTTAATTTTATAATTTTTTTAAAAAGAATTTTTTAAAAAAATAATTTTTATTTAATTTTCCTTTAATTAATTTATTATTTTTTTTAAATTTTCTATATTTTAATTTTTAAATTATTTTTTTAATTTTTGTTATTTTTTTTTAAATTTGTATATTTTTTTTTTATTTTTTAAAAAAAAAATTTTTTATTTATTTTTTTTAAATTATTATTTTTTTTTAAATTTTTAAAAAAAATTTAAATTTTTTAAAAATTTGTTTAATTTTTTAAATATTTTTTAATTTTCTTATAATTTTTTTTATTTTTTTTAAATTTTTTTAATTTTTTAAAAAAATTTTAAAATTTAAAAAAAAAATTTTTTTATTTTTTTTTTAAATTTTTTTTTCTTTATTTTTTTTTAAATTTTTAAAATTTAATTTTTTTTTTATTTTTTAATTAATTTAAAAAAAAATTATTTATTTTTATTTTTTTTATTTTTTTTAATAATTTATATTTTTTAATTTTTGAAATTCTTGAAATTTTTTTTTAATTTTTTAAATTTTTGAATTTTTTTTTTAATTTTTATAAATTTTTTTAATTTACTTATAATTTTTTTTATTTTTTACATTTTTCTTAACTTTTTTAAAATTTTTTTAAAAATTTTTAAAATTATTTTAATTTTTTTTATTTATTTTAAAAAAAAATTCTATATTTTTTAAATTTTTTCATTTTTAAAAATTTTTTTTTCTAATTTTTTTATAAAATTATTTTAAATTTTTTTTTTTTTTTAATTTCCTTGTATTTTTTATTTTTTTTTAAATTTTAAAAAAATTTTCTTTAATTTTTAAAAAAAAAATTTTTTAAAAATTGGTTTTAATTTTTTTAAAATTTTTTAAAATTTTCTTATAATTTTTTTTTTAATTTTTTAAAAATTATCATAATTTTCTTAAAAATTTTTATTAATTTTTTTTTAATTTTTTAAATATTTTTTAAAATTTTTTAAACAAAAATTTTAATTTTTAAAAAAAATTTTATTTATTTTAAAATTCTTTTAAAAATTTTAAAAAATTAAAAGAAAATTTTTTAATCTTTGAAATTTTTGTATTTTTTTTTAATTTTTAAAATTTTTAAAAATTTTTTTTTTAATTTTCTTAAAATTTTTTTTATTTTTTAAAATTTTTTTTACTTTTTTAAATTTTTTTTAATTTTTCTAAATTTTTTAAAAAGTATTATTCTTTTTTTTTTCAAAACTGTTTTTTAATTTTTTTTTTAAATTTTGTTTAATTTTTTATTTTGCTCCTCCCAATTGATCCAATATCTCATTGATATTAGGAATTGGGTAAGCATCAGGAACGGTCTTTTTGTTCAAATCTCTAAAATCAATCACCATTCGCCACAGGAGTTCCCCATCGGTTCCCGGTTTTTTGGACACGATCCAAATAGGCGAATTGTAGGGTGATAATGACGGCTGTATAATTTCGCTTTCTAGTAATTTACAGACTTGTTTACCAATTTCCTTCTTGTGTATTGGATGGAAGCGATATTGTTTAGTATTGACAGACACTGGATCCGTTGTCTGGATCCCATGCTGGATAGCGTTCGTATAACCCAACTTCTCATCTGGTAGATGGAAAAGGTCATGGTATTTACTTAAAATTCCTTGGACATGAAGTTTTTCTTCCGGATTCATATGTTCCGTTGAAATTAATTCGAGCACTTGTTCCACCCTTGTTGTGGGTTTTTCAGAAATTATCGATACCTCACCCGACGCAATAGTAAGAGACTCACGGAAATTTGGGTAGACGGTTGATCTGGCATAATGCACAGGGGGTGAGAGTGAGTGCACTTTCGTGGGTGCCTCGATTTGGTGGATCGACAGATCCTGGGGTAAGAGGGACTTGTTTGAATTTAGGGCGGGGATAGGAGTGACGCATTTAGACGTCATAATCTCTTTTGTTCGTCTTTGTTTGGGTTCTGGAATCACAATTTCAAATTCTTCCAATTCAACAGTAGATGTTGTGATCGTTATGTCCATTTCATTAGAATTTATTATTTGTAAGTACGCTTTGCCGTCTCGATTACGGACAAGAGCGTTACCAGCGTGAATCCCAGTGCCTAAGTCTAACCGGGGTACATACCCTTCCTTTATATTCGAATTTAATATATTAATAAAGGAAACGGTTTTTGATCTAGCAGGTAGCATGAATTGGTTATTATTCACGAAAGGAATGGAGTTTCCTTGGAAGTCCAACTCCCTCTTGGAATAGTGTATCGAGACATTCTGTTTTATAAAGAATTCCGTGCCTAATATTCCTTGCGGCTTAATTGGGAAGTCGTTTTCGGCTACGTGGAACGTGACGTTATCGCCCAAAAGGGTTATCCTTACTGTGCCAAGCGTGGTGACAGGGCCTGGAGAGATGCCTTTGAGTATTAATCGATTTTCCGTGTTTATCTCTTGCGGTAGCTTTACAGCTTGAATTTTCAATAAGTTCACCTGTGACCCAGTATCAATCATTAATTCAGGTGTAGTTTCGAAGTCGGGGGAGGAAATCATTACAGACGGAGCTTCATCGGCAGTGGTTAACCATGCTGTTGCGATTCTAGTTTCGATATTCCCGGTTCCGTTTGTATTTCTATTGGACGCGCTCCTGCTTGGCCCGTTCCACGGTACGCCTCCATAGTTGACCGTAGGGGCAGAGCGTTTCCCGAGTCACATTCTTGGAAGGTTCCAGGATTTCTCTCATTGCGATTGAATAAGCGTTTTCTACATTCTGAGATTAAATGTCCGGGCTTTTTGCAATACGCACAGATCCGCAATTCTGTAGGTCTTGAGGGAGGAGGTCGAGTTTTGTCCCAGTAAGGGAGCAGAGGATTGGGTGCCGGATTTCCATATCCTACAACGCGGTTTGGAGGGTATCTCTCGAAGGGTTGTGAAACTATATTTTGATTGCCTTGGCAGGACCGTGCGTCGTGTCCTGTCTTATTGCAGAGTTGGCACGTTAATTTCGGGGCCTTTTGTTCTGAAAACCTTTGACGATCCCTGTCAATCTTCTTATCCACGAGTACAGCTAGCTCAAAAGCTTCATCGAGCGTTTCGAAATTATGTTGGAATAATCTTGTTCGTATATGGGGAGGAAGGCCATCTACAAATGAGTCTAACGTCAAACGATCTAGGTCCTCAGGGTGATTCCGTGCGAAATCGCGTTAATATTCTCTGTCCTCTTCCAAAATAGCGAATCGGAGATCCTTAACACGCGAGATGTATTCTAGTACGTGTTCGTTATTTCCTTTAATAATATTAGCAAGTTCCCCACGATAATGGTCCGAAGTTTTGGCAGGGGAGAAAGTGCGTTTAAGTTGTTTAATTAAATCATTTACAGAGTCAAAAACCCTATCCTCAACGGCCAAACAGGCGTGGTCCTGCAGTTTATTGCGTAACAACCTCGCCAGCTGGGGTTCAGCCTGCGGGGGAACCAGAGCTTTAGCCCTATTGCAGGCTCTCGCGAATTGCACCACTGGTATATTATGTCCGTTAAAGTTAGGGACCGTTTCTATGGCGTCTTTTAACGTGATCTGGGGTTAGGGTTAGGTATCCTGGTTCGGAATATAGTTACGATTCATTGCCTCAGGAACGTTATTATAATTTGGCACCGGTTTTCTATCGAAACGGGAGGAACCTGGAGTAGTAAAATTGTTTGTCGTTGGCGGGGGTGCAAGAAGTTTTTCCATAATTTCGCGGATGGCTTGAATTTGACCGGAAAGACCTTCCAACGCGGGGCCATCTGAACCGGCGGCCACGCCCGAACGCGTGTTGGTTTTCGGGTTTATAACATAACTCGCGTACAAGCTCTCAATTTCAGCTTGTTTTTCCCGCAATAATTGCACCCGTTCCATTAATTCGGCAGTTGCGGTGTCTACAGCTTTAGTGGAAGGGCCTGCGTCTTGGTCCACCACGCAAGAATCGTCGGTTTCCCCGTCCACGGACATGTTTGATTTCTCCCGAAAAAGTTTTGGGTTTTCTTAATTTGGGCGTACGGTAGCTGTTATTCAAAGCCTACCGTGCTCTCTACCCGGGTAGTTAATATCGAATCTGTTATGATTTTTACTTATTTGACGGTAATGCTCTGTACACACGGTACGTAACTTGAACAAGAGGTTTTTGCAACGGGGGCATTCAGGGAATATATCGTTAGGTTGGTGGTAGTGCACTTGATATATCTCGTCCACTTCCACCGTGTTTGAATTAAAACAATTTAGGCAAAATTTTACGCCTTCCGTGGTCGTTGCTACGCCCCCCGTAACACAGATTAATGCGTTTGAATCTGACAATACGCCCTGCAGCCTGCGGCTTCGGTAATATAACGTGTTTTGACGTTGACGCGAATCGCGCATGTTAGGTATCAATGTATTATGTCTCGTCAGGCAGTTTGTTTAGATTTCGTAGGTAAATGTTTCCTAAGTGATTCAGACTTGGTTTGAAAGAAAGTACCACCGTGTGCACACGACACAATTGGTTGCGGGACGCGTTTGTAATAAAACTGTATTGCACCGAGGGCAATTAGGGAATTATAAGGCGTATGTAAGAAATGAATTTGATACGTTATCACCGTATTTGTTGGATCTAGTTGGGAGCAATTTAAGCAAATTTCGTCATCTTCGTTATTTGCTACTATGGTCCCGGAAACACAGACCATCCACTGTATAGATGCCGTCAAATTTTGTAATTGGCGGCTCCTGTAGGCTGGTTTCCACGGACTAACGTATTCTGTATACATGCTAAATAGGCAATTGTGGGTACCGTATGTTAGGGAATGTATTCCTATTAACAGTTGACGGATCCCACCGCTGTCACCAAAAATATGTCACGTCCCAGGTGAGGTCTTTAGGAACGATGACTATGGGGAAGGAAAAAGACAGGCGCGAATCTAAAATCCAGCACTCTGAGATTTTTGGGGGAAGACCAGGCGCGAATATTAAATCCGTCACACTGAGGGTTTGGAAGGAACTTAGGCGCGAATATTGAATCCGTCACACTGAGGGTTTGGAAGGAACTTAGGCGCGAATATTGAATCCGTCACACTGAGGGTTTGAAAGGAATTCAGGCGCGAATCTATAATCCAGCACACTGAGGGTTTGGAAGGAGAGGAACGTCAGGCGCGAATCTTGAATCCAGCACACTGAGGGTTTTGAAGGAGAGGAACGTCAGGCGCGAATCTTGAATCCAGCACACTGAGGATTTAGAAGGGGATCAGGCGCAAATATTAAATCCGTCACTCTAATCGACCAGGGAAGGTTTTAAAAGGCGAATACACACCCTGGAAACACCTGTTAGGTCTTATTTTAGGTTTGGCTCTGTAATTGGATTTACCGTTATATTATTCGGCTCATGCAATAGTATGTTTGTAAACAGAGTAAGCGTCTCGCGTTCACTAACAGAAATCAGCTGTTGCGGCAGCTTGTTTGTTTGGGATCTTTGTAACCAAAGGGTGCACACAATAATTCAAAGCGTGATTTAAAACTAAGCGGTTTATTACTAATGCTTGGGATTTTAAGCATTGGCACATGACATTGATATAGATATTAATTAATCACAATATGAAAATATGAATATGAAGTACATAGATATAAGCAAATGAGATTATTATAGAAGCAATAAGCGTTGCTAATATGAAATATAAATGATCGCAATAAGCTTTAGAATGCAATATAACGTGGAAAACAATAAGAATAGTAATGCAAAAATATATATACACAAAGAAAGCATTAATGAGAATATATAGGTAATAAACGTTAATAATACAAAATAATGAAGGTTCGCAATAAGCTTTGATAGACAAAAATAATAATAGTCAATGGTATGGAGATGAATAACAATATTAATAATTATAATTGCTTACGGTAGTTGCCGTAGAGCACTGATTTGAACACTTTTGGAATCATCCAATTATAAACTTTTCGTAATATAATTTAGTCGTTCACGGACTTTCGTGACAGAAAAATGATCATTCTGGCCTCTCGGGACCTCGTATTTATAAGATTTTACAGGAGTATTGCGGGGGGTACGCACGGTAAAGACCTTGATATATTTAAGAAATAAGTCGTAGTAGGACTTCCGGGGTTTTTATAAACGGTACGTGTATTAATAGACGTATTTATGTCACGTACGCCAAATATACGTCGCAATTAGGTTTCTGGGGTTTTTATGACTGCGAAAAGAAATACTCAACTCGTCGTATGGATTTCGGGTGATTTATAGGAAAAGGGTTACATTGGCTTGGACTCTGTGAGTCGTAAAGAGGGGATTGAGACGTGGTCTCGATTTAAGAGGGTTTTTGTAACGATGGACTTGTTTGAATTCGTTTTAAAGGGAAGGATTCGTGCCTCATGTGGCGAATAGGCGAAGGGGTTTTGTAACGATTATCTCGTGATGGGGATCTCTAAGATACATCATCGAGGTGGAGTTTTGTATCGATCATCTTGTATTGGGGACCGCTAAGGTACAACATCAAGGTGATCGACGATTGAGGAGATGGGGGTAAGAGTTGAGTTTCAGGGACTTCGGTGTAGTGGTTTTGAGGCTTACTAATAGATTTTTTGGAATAGGACCGCGCGAAAAATAGTGGGACGTCACATTATAAAATTTTTTTCTATATTTTTTAAATTTTTTCATTTTTAAAAATTTTTCTCTAATTTTTTAAAAAATTATTTAAAATTTTTTTTAAATTATTTAATTTTTTTTAATTTCCTTGTAATTTTTTTAAATTAAAAACAAATTTCTTTAATTTTTTTTTAAAATTTTTTTTGAAAAATTGGTTTTAATTTTTTAACAAAATTTTTTAAAATTTGTTTTATTTATTTTTAAAAATTTTTTTTCTATATTTTTTAATTTTTTAAAAAATTTTAAATTCTTTAAAATTTTTTTTAAATTTTCTTATAATTTTTTAAAGAATTTTTTAAAAATTATCATAATTTTCTTAAAATTTTTTAAAAAAATTTTTTAAATTTTTTATATTTATTTTTTTAATTGTTTAAAATTTTAATAAAATTTTTTTTATTATTTTTTTTTAATTTTTTAAATATTTTTTAAAATTTTTTAATCAAATTTTCTTATAATTTTTTTATTTTTAAAATTTTTTTTTTAATTTTTTAAAATTTTTTTAATAGTTTTTTAAATTTTTTTAATTTTTTTAATTTTTCTTTGCTGTATTTTTTTAAAAAATTTTATTTATTTTTTTAATATTTTTAAAATTATTTATATTTTGTTACTTTTTGAAATTTTTCTAAATTTTTTAAAAGGTATTATTTTTTTATTTCAAAAATATTTTTAATTTTTTAAAATTTTTTTTTTAATTTTTAAATAATTTAAAAAAATTTTAATTTTTTAAAATTAAAAAATTTTTTTTATTAATTCTTTTTTAATTTTTTAAAAAAAAATTAAAAATTTTTTTTTATATTTTTAAAATTTTTTTTTAAAATTTTTTTAAAAACTTTTCTATACTTTAATTTTTTTAATTTTTTTAATTTTTTTTTAAAAATATAATTTCTTTATTTCAAAAAATGTTTTTAATTTTTTTTTTAAATTTTTATTTTTCTTTTATTTTAATTTTTTTAATTTTTAAAATTTTTAAAATTTTTTAAAAATTATTATAAATTTTTAATTTTTTTTTAATTTTTTAAATGTTTTTTTAAGTTTAAATTTTTTTTTAATTTCTTTAAATTTTTTTTTAAAATATTGATTTTAATTTTTCAACAAAATTTTTGAAAATTTGTTTAATTTATTCTTTTTAAATTTTATTTTCTATATTTTTTAATTTTTAATTTTTTTTAAATTTTCTTTACTATAATTTTTTTAAATTTAAAAAATTTTTAATTTTTTTTTTAAAATTATGATTTCTTTATTTAAAAAAATGTTTTTTTAAATTTTTTAAATTTTTTGTTAATTTTTAAAAAATTTTTTTTTAAAAAATTTGATTTAAATTTTTAACAATTTTAAAAAAATTTTTTTATTTATTTTTTAATTTTTTTTCAGAATTTTATTTTAATTTTTTAACATATTTTAAATTTTTTTTAAAAAATTTGAATTTTTTTTTTAAATTATTTATATTTTGTTATTTTTTTAAATTTTTCTAAATTCTTTAAATTTTTTTTAAAAGTATTATTCTTTTATTTCAAAAATGTTTTTTAATTTTAAAATTTTTTTTTAATTTTTATTTTCCTTTTATTTTAATTTTTTTATTTTCTTTAAAATTACATATATTTTTTAATTTTTGAAATTTTTGAATTTTTTTTGAATTTTTTAAATTTTTAAAGAAATTTTTTTTAATTTTCTTAAAATTTTTTTTATTTTTTAAATTTTTTTTTTAATTTTTCTAAATTTTTAAAATTTTTTTTTAAAAGTATTATTCTTTTATTTAAAAAATGTGTTTTAATTTTTCAAATTTTTTTTTTAATTTTTATTTTTCGTTTATTTTAATTTTTTAATTCAAATTTTTTAAAATTTTTTAAAAATTTTCTTATAATTTTTTTTATTTTTAAATTTTTTAAAATTTTTTTAAAAAGTATTATTCTTTTATTTCAAAAATGTTTTTTAATTTTTTTAAATGTTTTTTAATTTTTATTTTCCTTTTATTTTAATTTTTTAAATTTAAAATTTTTTTTTATTTTTTAAAAATTTTCTTTTAAAAAATTGGTTTTAATTTTTTAACAAAATTTTTTAGAATTTGCTTTATTTATTTTTTTTAAATTTTATTTTCTATATTTTTTAATTTTTTAAATTTTTTAATTTTTTAAAATTTTTTAAAATTTTCATATAATTTTTTTATTTTTTAATTTTTATTAAATTTTTTAAAAATTATCATAATTTTCTTAAAATTATTTAAAATTTTTAAAAAATTAGAAATTTTTTTTTTTTAATTTTGTTTTAATTTATTAAAATTTTAAAAAAAATTTTATTAATTCTTTTTTAATTTTTTAAATATTTTTTAAAAATTTTTTAACAAATTATTTTATAATTTTTTTAAATTTTTTTTTAAATTATTAATTTTTTTTTAATTTTTTAAAATTTTTTTAAAAGTTTTTAAATATTTTTTAAAAATTTTTAAACAAATTTTCTTATAATTTTTTTATTTTTTTTAAATTTTTTCAATTTTTCTAAAAAAATTTTAATCTTTTTTAATTTTTAAATTTTTTTTAAAATTTTTAAAAAACTTTTCTTTACTTTAATTTTTATATTTTTTTTTAAATTTTTTTTAAAAATATAATTTCTTTATTTCAAAAAATGTTTTTAAATTTTTTTTAAATTTTTATTTTTCTTTTTTTTTAATTTTTTTTTTATTTTTAAAAATTTTTTTTAATTTTTTTTTAATTTTTTTTTAATTTTCTTATAATTTTTTTATTTTTTAAAATTTTTTAAAAATTTTCTAAACATTTTTAAATTTTTTTAAAGGTATTATTATTTTATTTCAAAAATATTTTTAATTTTTTTTTTAATTTTTTTTAATTTTTTATTTCTCTTTTATTTTAATTTTTTAATTTTTAAAATTTAAAAAAAAAATTTTTTAATTTTCTTATAATTTTTTTTATTTTTTAATTTTTTTCATTTTCAAAAAAAAAATTTTATTTATTTTTGTTTTAAATTATTATTTTTAAAATTTTTTTTTAATTTTTTAAAATTAAAAAAAAAATTTATTAATTTTTTTTTAATGTTTTAAATATTTTTTAAACAATTTTTAACAAATTATTTTATAATTTTTTTTATTTTTAAATTTTTTTAAATTATTAATTTTTTTTAATTTTTTAAATTTTTTAAAAATTTTCTAAACTTTTTAAATTTTTTTTAAAGGTATTATTATTTTATTTCAAAAATATTTAAAATTTTTTTTAATTTTTTTTTAATTTTTATTTTCCTTTTATTTTAATTTTTTTTAATTTTTTAAAAAAAATTTTATTTTTTTTTAAATTTACTTATAATTTTTTATTTCTAAATTTTTTTTAAATTTTTAAATTTTTTTTAAAATTTTTTTAAATTATTCTTTCCTTTATGGTTTTTAAAAATTTTTATTTATTTTTCTTATTTTTTTTAAATTATTATTTTTTATTTCAAAAAATGTTTTTTAAATTTAAAAATTTTTTTTTTTTAATTTTTATTTTACTTTTATTTTAATTATTTTTAATTTTTTTAAATTTAAAAAAAAGGTTTTTAATTTTCTTATAATTTTTTTAAAAAAATTAAAAATTTTTTTTTTAATTTTGTAAAAAATTTTTTTTTAATTTTTTTTCTTTATTTTTTTCAATTTTTTTAATTTTTAAAAAAAATTTATTTATTTTTATTTTTTTTAATTTTTTTTACAAGTACTATTCTTTTATTTCAAAAATGTGTTTTAATTTTTAAAATTTTTTTAATTTTTATTTTTCGTTTATTTTAATTTTTTTAATTATTAAAATTGTTTTAAAATTTTTTAAAAATTTTCTTATAATTTTTTTTATTTTTAAAGTTTTTTTAAAATTTTTTAAAAAACTTTTCTTTACTTTAATTTTTAAAATTTTTTAAAAATTTTTTTTTAAAATATAATTTCTTTATTTCAAAAAATGTTTTTAAATTTTTTTTTAATTTTATTTTTCTTTTTTTTTTAATTTTTTTTATTTTTTTAAATTTTTTTTTAAATTTTTTTTTAATTTTCTTATAATTTTTTTTCAATTTTTAAAAATATATTCAAAAAAATTTCTAAATTTTTAAAAAATTTTTTTTTAATTTTCTTATAATTTTTTTATACTTTAAAATTTTTAAAAATTTTCTAAACTTTTTTAAATTTTTTTAAAGGTATTATTATTTTATTTCAAAAATATTTTTAATTTTTTTAATTTTTATTTCTCTTTTATTTTAATTTTTTAATTTTTAAAATTTAAAAAAAAATTTAATTTTCTTATAATTTTTTTTATTTTCTAATTTTTTTCATTTTCAAAAACAAATTTTTCATTTATTTTTGTTTTAAATTATTATTTTTAAATTTTTTTTTAATTTTTTAAAATTTAAAAAAAAAATTTTATTAATTTTTTTAATGTTTTAAATATTTTTTAAACAA